>NC_142807.1:27639438-27744438 GCF_049724085.1 Artemia sp. Qi Xiang Cuo | reverse complement strand
ATTTCTTAATCAATGTTATTAACCAGGAGCTTACCAGTTTTTTTTTAACTCTAGTAAAGAACTCCTCGTTTTTTCTGCAATGGGGTACTTTATTCAAAACACGAAAATAAAAATAAATTAATGTTGAAGCACAAGCTCAAAAACCAATTAAAAGTAAATAAACGCGCATTAAAATATTTTTTCTGGCTCTCGAAGCAAAATATTAAAAAATAACCTTAGATACCCACTCGAAAGAAAAATAAATAGAAAAGAAGAACAATAAATGGATTTAGTCACATCTCTTAAGAAAGCCTTTACACATTACGATGGGAAAACCATGCTAGGTATTTCATAATGGTCAAGTTTTCTAGTCTCATATTTGTGTTAATCGGAGTTTATCTTAGTAAACATATCGTGAAAACACTTTGTTCGATGTCATGAACAAAATCAAATACGAATGAAAGGTTGTGAAAACTACATGGTCCACAGGAATGTATAATATTCACTATATAGCAATTAAAATTTTAGTGAGACATGAAAGCAGTACCATAATAGGTGCTCCTCCACCTCTGGTTTTGACTTAGGTGCAGTAGGTCAATTAGCGGTATTCGAATTTGATTTCAGCGCCGATATTAAGGAGAACTGCTTGTATTAATTTTGGCCACAACTCTTCATAACAAATAAATAGAAAGACGAATAAAAACAGGACGCACCAAGTGACAGCATATGTGAGACTGCAATTCTGATAGCCAAACCAAACTTGCTGCAGAAATTTTTGTAAGGTATTGATGAATGAATTTTTGGAGTATTTCTTGCTGTAAGACCTATTTTTCTATTGCTGGATGAATATGAGGATTGAATCAAAATGGCTGTTAGACTCTTATCCTGTTTAATCGTGGATATCGTGACGGATAAGAACTTGCAATATGATCTTATCAAATCTAGTTGGTACTATAAAACTATCTGTATATTTTCACAGTCATACTACTGTAGATGGACTATACTAACCATCAAGAAACTATTTCACTAGGCTGGCACACCAATTAGTAGAAGTCTCACTGACATGGAATTAAATTTTTCTTACCCTTAAAAGTATGCGTGCAATTAGTCCTTGCAAAAAATCCCAGTTTGTCACCACGGAAGATGACCACGTTATAACAACCAATTTTTAATTTTTCAGTCCATTCGTTATATCATAGTTCTTCTACCATTTTTTCTCAATATTTATCATGACACTCAAGTTCTTAACCCTTGAAATTTAAAGTGGTGCATCTCATGAAGGAATTTTAGCACGAGTAAATTAATGCTGTTAACTTAGATCAGCTGATCAAGCAACATCGGTCAGAATTGAAAAACAGATTTTTTTTTTTCTTTAATCAAAACTGTTTGGCTGTAGGCTAAGTTTCTACCATCACCATTTAGGAAAAAGCAAAAGATAAGCTTTAATTTAATTTTTTTCAGACTAATAACATTTAAAGTTTAGGAGATCCTCGTCTTCAGTACTAGTAGTAGCAGTATGCACATAGTCGTTTTGAATAGTTCAACATCTCTCTCAACATGCCCTGAAAGTTTCAACTTAATACCCTAACATAGTATGTTTTGATTTAGTTAAATATCCGTTAACATTCCCTGAAATTTTCATCTTAATGCCCTTAGTCTTAGTAGTAGTAATAGTTTGACTTGACTTGATTTATTAACAGAATAAAAAAAAGTAATACATACACTTATTCCCGTATTGCCAACATGCCAGAGGCTATAAACGGCCAATACGGGGATTTGAGAAATCAATCATTTGATAAAAATAGCACAAAGAATTTGACAAAAATATCATCAAACAAAAATATCCTTTTTCTAATATCATTAAGCAGAAAAACTAAACAAACAACAAACACACAAGAACTAAACAACAAATAATGTAAGCATTTTTCTCATCTACTCAATAAGATATTTTTAAGTTTTTTTTTTTTTCAGAACGAGATTATTGAAATCAATGCTTCTATATATTTGGGCAATATACGAGTATTCCACATATTCCACATATGAAAGGAAACAAATCACTTCACAAGATTATCGCATATACCTTATTCAAAAAACATTAAACGGAAAAACTAAACAAACAACTTTAATTTACTCAATAAGATGTCTTTTAATGTCTTTTTTTAACGAACTTAGAGAAATTGATTCCTTTATATAATTGGGCAACATGTTCCACACCTCAACACCAACATGTCGTAATGACAATGCACCTCTATGGCTGTGGCGTATTTCTGATATGAGTAAATTATTTCCAGATGAGGTTGTTGGGTATGAATGAAATTCTGAAGCCGTTTGAAACATATTAAGTTGTCTTAGTGCAAGTGGTGCTAAAGAATAATACATGAGTAAACTAAAATTGTAACTTGGAGTATAGATATTTTAGAGCATTTAGAACTTTTGCAAGACGGAATGAATCACTTGTAGAGTATTTATATGAAAATAGAGTTTTGCTGTCCGATTTTGTGTTACTTCGATTTTAAGTGTATTATAATTAAACGAATTAGACCAAAGAGCGCATCCATACTCTGAATATGAAGAAACGATAGTATAATATAAAGTTTTAAGTGCTTCATGAGAAATAAAATGCTTTAGTCTATTTAAATTACGTGTCCCTCGGGAGATTTTAATGGAAAGTGCCCTCACATAATCTTTCCATGTAATCATTTCATCAATAATCATTCCCAGATAATTGAAATTGGTTACCCTTACAATCACTACATTTCCAAATGAAAGTATCTTATTTGTTTCAAAATGTTGTATATTTTAAAATATCATATATTTTGTTTTCGAAATATTTAATGATAGATGATTCATTCGCAAATAACTAGACAATTGAGCTAAAGTGGTCTCCATAATAGCAAACAAAGCATCTACTGTATATGACTTAAACAGCATTACTTTGTCATCAGCATATGTTATTAGTATGCAATTAGAAGAAATTCTTTATATCCGAAACATCTATTAAGAAAAGTAGCAGCCTTAGGATCGAACCTTGGGGAACCCCGCATTCTATTTTTCCTTCTAATGATGTTGACGATCTGACAACTACAGTCTGCAAATACGATTTTACCATCCAAACCGGAAAATGCATTTTATTCATTTTTGTTATTAATAGCTCGTGATTAACAGTATCGAAAGCTTTCGAAAGATCCACAAAAATTGCCGAAGTCACGGATCAAAAATCCAAAAATTTCTTAATATTTGTAGTAAAATAATATACAGCATGTGTAGTGGAATCACCTTTACGAAAACCATATTGGCTAGACGGTAAAGTTCCATTTCCATTTATAAATTTTGTCATTCTTTCATGCATTACCTTTTCAAGTAGTTTAGAAAATATCGGTAAAATTGAAATTTTCCTGTAGTTATTAATGTAATAGCAGTAGTAGGTTCAACTGGATACTCTCGCCACGCACGGGTTGAGTTTATCTCCTTGGTAACTTTCATTGTTTTTCTATCATTCTCTCTCTCTGTCTCTTTCTCTCTCTCTCTCTCTCTCTCTCTCACTCTCTCATGTAGTTCGAATATAAGGGACATTCTCAGAATAACTTGTTTTATATCTTTTTGATCTTAGCATTCCGAACATTTCGATGCCGACTTTATCTCATGACGTAACCGACTCAACGCCACCTCTGAAGCCCCACGTAACTTCAGAATTCAATTTGTCGGGCCCAGTTCTGCAACAACCAAAGCAGTTAGAAAGCACACCTGAAAACCAATCAATAAGAATGATTCCACCCTCTGCACCAAGAACAAAAATGAAATCTACAAAGAGATTTGGAAATTTAGCCACACATGATTTGAGTTTATCTCCTGGGTAACTTTCATTGTTTCATTTTCTCTCTCTTTTTCATTCTTTCTCATTCTCTCTCACTCACTCTCTGTATCTCTCTCTCTCCTTCTCTCTCTATCTCTCTCTCTCTCTCTCTCTCTCTCTCTCTCTCTCTCTCTCTCTCTCTCTCTCTCTCTCTCTCTCTCTCTCTCTCTCACTCTCATGTTATTGCTCTTTTCGTTTGTTTTTTAACTTTGTATGGTTTTCATTTAAGTATTTTATTATCATCCGAAGATAGTTATTATATATATATAGCCGGTATATTCATATTTATTAGTTTGCCCGTCACTGCCTAATCAGGAGAAAAGTCCCCTCTTCTCCGTTTAGTCTTCATTTCGTCTCTATGTGTTTAGTACTTGTGGGATCCTAAGGCAATGTTGGGCTCGCAGTTAATTCACTAACCAGGAAAAAAAAAAAGGTGAAAATCGTCAAGTTAAAACTACTTCCTTAATATGTACCCTGATTTAATCTATGAAATCTATTTAGCAACGAATAGTTTATGTGATGTTTCACTCTACCCTGCCATTGATCAAGCTGGCTGGAGATTTTAGGGTTGCTCCTGGTCCTACTCAAGAGATGTTTCCCTTTATTCTTATTCCTGCTCTTTTTATAGTCCTTAATTAGAAATAGTATAATATACTTTCTCATTGTCACATGGCGTTTAAATTTATAATTTTTTATTTTTATATGCCATATTCTGTTTTGATTCTTGTGATTGTTTATTGTCTCGTTCCTAACTTTCTTATGGATTTTTCTTATTGTTTTAGTTTTGGAGTGCTACCTTTAGAGAGCTCATTTTCTGATTCTTCGTTTGGATCTCTTGGCATTTTAACGCCTAATGTACCAATCCCTAGTCCAGTGCAGCTTCAGCCGCAAAATCTTAGAAAGGTAAGCTATGCGGGCAAAGAAGTTGCTTTAGCAAATCTCTCGCGTATATACCTCTCCCATATTTTGTTTTCTCTTATGGTAAGTACATACATACCAACAGAACCGTCTATCTGCCTTTAAAAATGGTCAAAGCTAAAGTTGTAATGTTTACACTATACCGACGAGATATCTTAAATCAGAACAGGGCGTGCCCTAGAGGTATTTGGACTTTACGCTGTAAAATGGATTCTAGTACCATACAAGGTCTATAATAATCTTCATTCAAGCTCAAAAACGGCGGGACAGACTTTTTCCTGTAAAAAAATAAAAAAAAATTAACAGTCGTTTTCTTCCTGACTATTTGTAAAAAAAAAACAAAAAAAAACAAAAACAGTAGAAAATCTGTTGAGTTAGATATACCGTATAAGATTATCGGCTCTTCATTATCAATTGATGACGTCATTGATTGCTATTTAGCTATTGATTGCGTTTGAATATTTGAATGAATTGAATGATATGGTATTTATTAACGCTAAAAGCCTTCATGGACTATGGTTAATGCAAAAATATAACTCTATACAAATCATAAATAAATACACACCCTTAAATCCAAATTAAATTATATAAATTGCAGAAAATGGTCCCTGTGTGTGTGAGCCCTGTACCAACGAACATTCCCAACTTCTTAATCCCCATAAGACTTCCATCACTTAATATTATAATCACCCATTCCTCCCTTGTATTCCACCCTAAAAAAATTTCCCCCCTCAGACCATCTAATTCCTTACAAAAACCCAAAAAATGAGTTAAGTCATCCTCCCCATCTCCACACATTAGGCAACAGTAAGGACCTATCTCCGACTTTGCCCTTCTGAGATACTCTCTTTTATCCCAAGTTGACATTTGACAAATGTCAAGGTACTCGAGTATAAGTTCTAAGAATCCAAGGGGGAAAAGGCTCTAGCTATTTTAATTGAAACTTATTTATCTCCTTTTCAGGAGGTTTGTCCCCTTGTCCCACCCTTTGTCAAGGGAATCTAACTCGCTGGTACACAGATCAATCTGATTCCTTGAAAGAAGAAATCCATAGGCAAGACTACTGTTAAATACTAAACATATTGGTTTGTAATACATATCAATCTGGAACCGACTCACTAGCAGGGTTGCCACCATGGTCAGTTCCTAAAGTACCACAATTGCCCAAATTTGCGTGCTACACAGTGATTTTTAGTGCTACAGTCAACAAATTGATTGTAACAGTGCTAAATAGTACTTTCGCGATACAGGTGGCAAACCTGCTCACTGGCGGTATTATCCCACCCAAGTCATCCCTTGATTCATTCTATCGCAAGTTCAATTGATATATAAAACCTAGTGATTAGATTGGATAGAGGACAACTGGCATACTGGCTCTCTATTTGTCTAGTGCCAAAAAGTTGTATGGTAAAAATGCATGCATACTTAGGGATTTTTTCTAAGGGCGGCTCTTCGAGCCAATTCAATTTTTGTAGATTTTTCCATTACTATATTTATTTGACCTTTTTTTCACTCACGTAAAAAATCCAAATCGTACGAACAGAACTCTGCTTAAAAGAAAATAGTCATTTAAAAAAAAAAAAAAAACTTGTTAAAACATGCTTAAATAAAATCTTGAAACGGGAAAAATATGTCTCGGCACGAAGGCAAACTGTACAGCCAAAGAAGGCTTGCTAGATTAAATAATGAGCAAAATTTGCTTTGGGCTAAACCAAATTAGGTTTTGTTGGCTTTTTTTTCTCAGCAGTTTATAAACTCTTAGCTATTTCAGTTTGTTTTAAGTTTGACATATTATATGACTTTATTTCTGCTCGTTTTAGGCTTTAATGAAGCTGTTTTGTATTAGTTACTGCTTACCACATAAATGACAACACTCCTGTACGTCCCTAGTTTCCTTTATCGATCGTTTCAGCCTTCCATATGCAATAATAGAATCAATAAGGTTAACTGTTGTAATGTTTTGTAAATACCATGTTAACTTATGAGATATTACATGACCAACTAGTGTATTGCTCATTGTTCGGCTGTTGTACCTACGAAATTGTAGTCTCTATCCCTCTGTCTAATTGGCCTAAGATCGGTCCAAACACCAAAGACTTTGTATTTACTTTATTTTGTATTTTATAGGTTTCATTGAGGAGTAGATTGGGAGGGCCATTTAGTCAATCTGGAAACGTAACCAATACTCCCAGTTTATCTCCATCTCCACCACCTTACCCAATGGCTGTTAGACGGAGCACTCGTCTTGGTTCAAGCACATCCTCTGTAAAGGTTAGTTAATACCGGGTTTGTGTGAATTAATGATCCATTCATTATTATTCTTCTTACCCACGGCGTTTTGATTGGATTTTTGTTAAGAGATTCTACATGTATGGTTAATTGATAAGTGGAACTGTATCACAACCTTAATCAAAATCACAATTATAAAGCAAAAGAATGCATAAATATATGTGTGATCATCAACACTTTAACCTTAAAAATTGGAAGTATAATGAAATTAAAAAGGACACAGATTGTCGCCAAAACACCTATAATGCCATAAAATAAAGTATTTTAAAGTATAGATAAGTGCGCCCCGTTAGGCTGTGGCGCAATCCAATCTTCCCCTTAATGGTAGTCACCCGAGTACCGGACCCATCAAAGGTTTCAACATCAACTACCCTATCACCACATTCTGACCTTCTACTACCAATTCCCATCATTTTCAGGGCCAATGTTGGCCCTGAAAGGCCAAAATAAAATAGAGCAAAATAATGAGATGGCTTCTTCGAAGTTTAGAGGACTTGCATACAATAAAAACCTAGAGATAGTTAAGGATAATAATGTCACGTGCCAAGTCATATATTACATAATAATAGGGGATCAATATTTCAGCCCTCCCTCCTCTTTTCACATCTCCTGCCCCTCCTGTTGTTTCCTGTCTTAAGATTAGAATATTAACAAATGAGAAAGAACATTGTTCCATGCGAAACCGAATCATAGACCTAGCGTGTGTAAAGCGGACATGGCAACCACTCAAGCTTGCCACCGCCATGGATTTATCCATGTTTTTTTTACCCGTGCCATGGATATTTGAAATGCCATGGATTGTCATGGATTTCTTATTGAAAAACATGGATTTTACCTGAAAACATGGATTTTACCTGAAAACATGGATTTTACCTGAAAACGTGAATTTTACCTAGAAATCACGAGTTTCAATTTTTTATGTCGGAATTTTTATGGCACAAATAGCCAAAAAATATCAAATTTACTGTCTGGGCTCTATTGTCGAAATGGGTTAGCATGGAATAACAGATGGCCTCGCCCGCGCACTAAAGAATTAAAAAAGTTTCAGCGTAAATTCAAATGTGATTTGAAACCGCAAATCTGCAATGCCTAAACACCAAACCAGAAAATGCCCCCGCTGAGGTGAACTGAAAATCTTCTGTATAGTGTATCCATGCTGGTTTAACATTATCCTCTTGGTCCTTAGCAGAAGAGACACTGAAAAAATGGAAGACAATGTAAGAGATTAAGAAAAAAGCTTTCAGAACACATAGTTCAGTTAAGATGAAAGTAAATACATCACTTGAGGCATTTATTTATGGTCTTTTGTATTTTTATAATGATTTTATCGTCAGAAGCGTTGAATAATTCCACGCACCTGGCTTCTGACAGGACACAAATCCTGCATTATTGGAAAAAAAAATCGTTTCGGTGATAAGAGTATTTTATGTAACGAGGATCTAACCGTCGAAAGGTAACATCGGCAAAGTCTTGGTCCTTTTGGCAGTACGCTTGCTTGCCATGGATTTCTTATTCGAGCTGGTGGCAACCCTGCAATCACTATACTGCAGAACCATGAACATATATTTTATAGTTTATAATTCGAGTGCAAGAATTCTCAGATATGTCCTAATCCAATGGATCCCCGTCCCCTGGTTGATTTTGTTCTTACCAGTGAAGATCACACGCGCTTAGTTTCAGTCGAATCTGTCCATTAGTTTAGTAATGCACAACAAATTGACAGAAAAACAAACGAAAAAACGAAGAAAATAATAGTATAGCTAATTAATATTTATGGTATGTTAAGAGTTTAGCATAGTGAATGAAGGGCTTATGGGGTGGCAGAGCCCTTATGTGTAGGATAATTTTTGATTGCTTTAAGATTTTGTTTCGCTCTTTAATACTATTTGAAATTAACTTATCTTTTATGTATTAATAGAAACAGACTACCGTTTGTTGGTTTATGATTTTCTCTCGTGCCTACCGTTCTGTAATTTAGTCAGATACCGCTATCTCTTTTATAGTGAACCCAAACTTACTATTATAGGAAAATAGTAAAGCTCCTCCAAGTAAATCCCGTGCTGCTATACATAGATCCCCTCTTCGTAAATCTCGATCCTCACGTATATCCAAAATGGACACTTTGAATGAAAGAAACAAAATAGAAATTCATGAGAAAAGCTTCAGAAATGAAATCCAAATGGAGGAAAAGCCTGAGACGCTGGCTGCACTGTCTCAGCAGGAACTGCTGAAAGAAGCTGTGATAATTCAAAAGAAGACAGCAGGTAGGCTAAGAACAGTTCTGACGCTTGAAGTTTTAATTCTTTCATCACCGCTATAAATCTCTTGTTGCTGTTGTGTCTCATTTTCTTATATCTCTCCTAACTTGTCTTTTTTTGTCTGCTTCTATTTTCTTCTTGCATTTAACATTTCTAGTTCCTTAAAATTGTAGTAGTTATTTGTAAATGGTTTGCATAAATAAGTCGATAGATGTGTCAAAATAATTGAAGAAAAGTGAAGTGTGGGCAAATATATGAAGTTCTAACTAGTTTAGCATTCTGAATTTATATCAGAAACGTCTTTTATTATTGACGACAATTGAATTGTCTCCAGAATTTCCAAATTCCGTAATCTCGTTCTTTACTCCTGCTTGCTACTGCTAATAAGCGATTAGTACTCTTAATAAGAAAACATATTTTAAATTGCTTTTATTATTTTTATTAAATGTCAAAGAATTGAATGCTACTGAAACTTCTTTTAAAAAAAACTCATTTTCATTAATATGTAATAAATTTTTGTCAGTGTTTTAACTTTTTTAAAGTTTGTGAATTATTTTTTTGCTTCTGTTGCATCTGATTCAAAAGATTGCCTCAGCAAAATAAAAGAAATTGGTTCAAAATTATCAATTAATGATTTAGAAGTTTCAGGTACGTATTGCTCTTCTATATATATTCAATGGAACTAAACAGACAAATAGAGACAAAAAAGGTCGTTCTATATTGGTAAAACTAAATTGAAAGTCACGAATGTATTTGTCCCATTACATTGTTTGTTTATTTCATGTATTTTTTTTTATAGTGAAAACACCCATTAAAATATATGTATTTTTACAGTAAAGTGCAAACAACAACCAAGCGTTGAGGGGGGTTAACTGGGCGGTAACACTCGTTTTTGGCTTAATTTCTTCCTATTGAAAGCATAGCTATTTGTCTTCACTTCTTTGCATTTTAGGTTTCATTCAGTTTAAATTTGTCTTGAGTATGTGTTTCAGTTTCTCTCCATTTTAGATTTGATTTATTCATTCATACTAATATATGTACATTTTAAGTTTCAAGTATTATGTGACCATTTCTGATCGTTTAGTTTACACTTCATGCTTTACTTCTTTTTAAACAATTTTTACAAAAAGTTTAATTTAGGAGCGTAGTGTAAGGAGCGTAGTGTAAGTAAGGAGCGACCCTGCTCAATAGTAACCGAAAGTCTAAAAAGGGGAATTTTGATACCACTAGATACATCAAAAGAATCAGACTTTAATACTGATTTCAAATATATAGGTTTCATCAAGTTTAGTCCTACCCATCAAAAGTTACGCGCCTGAGAAAATTTCCCTGATTTTCGAAAAAAGGGGGAAATACCCCCTAAAAGTTATAGAACCTTAACGAAAATCACACCATCAGATTCAGCGTATTAAAGAACCCTACTGTCGAGGGTTCAAGCTCCTAGATGCGTGTTTATTTATTTATTTTTTTTTTTTTTTTCAGGGGTGATCGTATCAACCCAGTGGTCCTAGAATATCATGGGAGGGCTCATTCGAACGGAAGTTAAAAGTTCTAGTGCCCTTTTTAAGTGACCAAAAAAATGGAGGGCAATTAGGCCTCCTCCCACGCTCATTTTCCCTAAAGTCACCCGATAAAAATTTTGAGATAGCTAATTTGTTCAGCATGGTCGAATATATAATTAATATGTCTCTTAGGATAACTTAATCCCCCAAAGTCCCCGGGGGGAAGTATACAGACGTTTTCAAGGGGGATTTTTTCTGGTAGTTGGGGGGGGGGGTTGGGGGTTATGTGGGAGGATCTTTCCATGAAAGAAGTTTTCTTGGGGGAAGGGACATCTCTATGAAGGGGGTACCGGATTTTCCAGCATTATTTAAAAAACAATCAGAAATTAAATAAAAAACAAGTTTTCAGGTGCAACATCAAAAGCAACATAAAAAAAAACAAAAAGCAACATCAAAACTTAAAACGAACAGAGATTATTACGTATGTGATTTGGTTCGCTCCCTAGTCAATACCTCGCTCTTTACGCCAAAGATTTTTTTTTAGTACTTTCATAAGAGCTATTTATTCTAATTAGCTTTTGTGATTAAAAAGAGCCTTTGTGATTAAGGGGTCATTTTTAAAGAATTGGAACAAATTTCGAACTTTAGCGTAAAGAGCGAGGTATTAACTAGGGGGCGAACCCCTAATTTACGTATTAAAAATATATGAATTTAGAAGTTCGTTAGGTTACGTATATTTAATTACTAATAAAAACGTTCGTAAATAAAATTAAACAACTTTCGAGGAAGCCATTTAACCAAACAAAAGTAAAATTAATCTGCAAATTTCGTTTTAATTATTCATGTACGGTGAGTCAAAATCAAAACCTGCATTAATTCAAAAACGTTCAAAAATTAAATAAAAAACTAGTTTTTTTTAACTGAAAGTAAGGAGCAACATTAAAACTTAAAACGAACAGAAATTATTCCGTATATGAAAGGGGCTGTCCCCTCCTCAACGTCTCGCTCTTTACTCTAAAGTTAGACTCTTTCTCACAACTCTATTTTATTTAAAAAATAAAAAACCTTAGCGTAAAGAGCGAGGTGCTGAGAAGGGGACAGCCCCTTTCTTATACGGAATAATTTCTGTTTGTTTTAAGTTTTAATGTCGCTCCTTACTTTCAGTTAAAAAACTTGTTTTTTATTTAATTAATAACAGACACATACTTCATGGCCATAGTCCCAGTGCCTATTCTCCAGGAAGACTTACAGTAATATACTTGATAGCGCATAGTCATGCAAAAATACTCCCTAACTGTTTTCATATGAAAAAAGAAACTAGCTTTGGGACTAGTTCTGGTAAGATAAGAGTCGTTTTATCGATTGAACAAAATAAGCCAGAAAAATTTGTAGTGACACAGAAGTTGACGCCTTGCTTGTCTTCTTAGTAAGGGATTTTTCATCGATAGGTTATAAATCGAACAGCATTCTTTTTCAATGCTGAGTGTTTCTTCTAGACCAGGGACTCTTATTGATAATTAATTTTCTGTAAACCTTAAGAATCTCTGAAAGTTGTTGACAACGTACTACTATTGACGACTCATCGCAGCAAAAACCCCTCTTGGGCCAGCGTAGCCGCTCACGCTCCTGCTCAACCCAGCTTTATTTAGATATTTCTTTCATGGTAGCAATAGACAATGTGATCGAATCCGGTTCTTCGTAAAAACCTATCGTTTATATAAAAATTTCTCGAAAGAATAACTAGAACTAAATTTATATAATCCATGTGGAGAACATCTAGCATATCTAGTGCCAAGTCTCAGAATCATACTTAACAACAGTCATTACTGTGGTTTCCGGCATTATATTGTTAGCTCTAAAACTTATCTTTCCATTCCTCTGAACTTTTTTCCAGCTAAAAAAAAACGCCCTGTCTCTTCTACATTTTGCATCTTCATGCACCATCCTTACATGCTAATAATGATACTTAGATGGGCGGAACTATTCACTTAGTCGATTTTTATTGGTAATGTCACCTTTTCATCCTCATTTGCTCCTACTTTAAGCCACTTGGTCTTCTTAACATTAGCCATCAAATAATTGGTGCGCCTGCGTTCTTAGAACACCCAAAAATTCATTAATTTCGCTAGTGCTTCTTTCTAGGATGCCCAAAGAATCTAGAGAATCCTTATATCTAGGGGGTTTTACTTCCTGTTTAATACCATATATTGTCCCTTAGCCTTTGCTGTGTTCCTTAGGACAAAGCCTATCAAAACATTCCATATTATTGGGAATAAGAAACAATCGTGCTCAACTCTTGGTTCCATACTGAACCAACTACGAGTACCGTTTACTAATTTAACCACAGCAATTTTAGTAATGAAACAAAGTAATAAAGTAAAAAATTTGTGAAAATTTAATAAATTACTTTCATACTTAGCACTAAAGAGTTAAACGCACTTATATGGCATAATATATAGGCCTAAGGTTAGGTCCTTCTCTAAGCTCTTCTGTCTGCTGAATCAACCGCCTGTTCATGATCTCAGGACTAGATAAATTCAGACACACTAATCTAAGCAGGAAAATTTTATCCGAACATTCTATCCGAATTATAAAAACCATTTTGGCACAAACCATATTGTGCTTCCCTTAAACTTTATCTATAACATATCCTAGTGTAATAGGTATCATATTGCTACAGAAAAAGGGCTTTATACTAAAAAAAGACTCTAGATTAGTCAACTTGCTAAGAAGGTCAGGGGTTTTTCTTTCTTATCTATTGATGCGAATTTGGACTTTGCAAGAAATTAGATTAAGGGGCCGATAAATTTACTCTAAGAAACTCTTTTCTAAATTATTTAAGGGTAAATGGAAAAGTTTAAAACTAAGTGGGACCAGTTTCCATGTTGTCTACAGGGTATGCAAAATTGGAAGTTTTCTGCTCTACTTTTGTCTTTTCTGTCATGACTCCTTGCTCCGATTTAAAATGAGATCTAGATATTTTTTTTACTCGTCCAAAACACCAAATTTGTCTTTTGTACAGATCATTTTATTATTTTAGAAGGACTTATGACACTTCTGAGATCAATTGGCAAGGCGTACCTGGAACTAGCCCATTACAATTGTGAAAAAGCCATGGATTTATTTGAACAGCTACCAGCACATCAAAGAATGACGCCCTGGGTCCTAGCCAGCATGGGAAAAGCCTATTTTGAGATGGGAAAATATAAAGAAGCTGCTATGTTTTTCTCCATTGCGAAAGAAAAAGACATTGCGTCGACATATTTGATGGAATATTATAGCTCTGCACTTTGGCAACTTGGAAAAAATGTAGAACTCTCCGATCTCGCGCAGGTTAGAATTTATTTCGGAATCTAAACAGATATTATAAATATAAGTAGTTCAGAAGCTAAGAAGGCTAAAGAAAGGTTAAGGCTAAGAAAGGTTGCCAGAAGTTTAAACGGGCTAATTCATCTTGAACAAAAACGTCAGAGTGAAATTCAAACGAACGAGCCAATTAAATTAATCGGGCGTATGTGTTTAAAGAAAAGCGAAGGAAAAATAAGAAAAAAAGAACTGGATACAACTTAGTAAATATTGAAACGGCCCAATGAAAAGTGAATTTTTTAAATTAAAATTTGGAAAAGTTTGAGGAGTAAAAAAAATTGCCGAATATTTTCGAGTAAAATAAAGTAACGGTTATTGCCAAGACTTACATACTTAAATTTCTAGATTTGGGGTACAAATTCACCTAAATCTAAGAGGAGGTGGAGAAAAGCCAACGGGGGGGGGGGGGGGGGCTGGCCAGAATAAAATATTTTGTGGTAAATTTGCCGTATTTGAAAACCCTTTTTGGTGGGTTCTCAGACCCCTAAGTCGTAAATTGCCGAAAATCTAATTTTAATAGAAAAAGATCGAAAAGTTGTGATTATAGGTTTTTATTAAAGCCATCCTTCAAAAATAGACGGTGATTTATGTATGCACATATTCCCACCACCACCGTCCTTCCATTGAATTAACTTCAATGCAAATAGCATCTTTTATGTGTTTTTTTTTCCCAAAATAAAGAAAAAGACCAGAAATTACAGGAAAAAACTACTCTTTTTTATTTAAGTAGTGATATTCTAGTTTATCGTGGAATAACAAGAGCTGAAACATGCAGAG
Organism: Artemia sp. Qi Xiang Cuo; assembly: GCF_049724085.1. Classification (NCBI taxonomy): domain Eukaryota; kingdom Metazoa; phylum Arthropoda; class Branchiopoda; order Anostraca; family Artemiidae; genus Artemia; species Artemia sp. Qi Xiang Cuo. Next base: position 27,729,496 of record NC_142807.1, on the reverse strand, counting down.
CCTACCCAAGGCACAAAGTAGGCTCTAGCTTCCAAAAATTTTTCTTCTCGCTCTCATACATTTCCTGCTTTACAGAAAGCACGTGGAATCTGCATTCCTACCTTCAAACTTGATTGTTGAATTTTAAGTTTGTATATTAATATAGTCGAAAATCCCCTGAAGTACATCATGTAAATTTGCTCTTACCCCTTCCAAAGTTCTTAAACAAATCTGTGGTCTTTAGCATTTTACTCATAGTTTTGAACAGTCAGAACTCAGAAGGCTATATAAAAAAGGCAAATTCAAACATTTAATCATAAAAAGTAAAGTGAAACCTAACTAGTTGCTACTTTACTCTCTCCATACACAAACGAAGTGATTTGTACCGACGGAAGACATTAGTCAAAACTAATGTCTTAAAACAGTCGAGTTTTATAGGAAATACTGAAATGTTGGAAAAATCGCAGAAATCTTAACGCCTTGGGTGAGGAGATTACGAGCCAAAAGCTCCTTGTTCATGTGTCTGGCCATGTTTCTCCTAACTTTTATTTTATCTTTTGATCTTTAAGGCCAGAGTATTGAAAAATTGAATCACATTGTCCTGTGCTTTCAGTAAAGCGCGGAATTCATGTCAAAGTATTAAAAGAAGACGTAAGGAGTTGCCGCCTCCTTTTTGGTTTGAAATTCTAAGCCGTTTTGTTTTGAGTTTCATTCTTTACTACAGAAAAATATTTTTCTCTGTAATGATTTATAAACATAATACGGTACTTAAGTCTTGCTGAGAGGTGAAATATGAGAAAAGAACCTTTATCACCTATTCTAGTCGTGATGGCAAAGCGTGATTTCTCAATGAGTTTACAATATTTAAACGATTGTTTTTTGGGGTTTAGGCGGGAAAAAGGTACCTAGGTTAGGTTACGTATTTGATATATGATATAATTTACCAACCTCCCCCCCACCCCTAATGGGCAAATATATAGCCCAAATTTGTTCCTAATCTATTATATATTCTAATCTATTATATAATCTATTATACATTTGTTTCTAACCTTGTCTTCTTTCGTGTATAGCGCTGGGTGAGAAATAATGCACAAGTACCCTAATTTTAAGTAATAAGGTAGAGAAATATTGAATTTATGTATGTTGTTTTTATTCGCTCTCTGCTTTGGTCGAGCAAACTTAGCTTTTTAAAGATTTAGATTCAATAAAGGATGGTGATTGTTCGACAACAGTGGTGAAGCCCTGGTCCAATTCTCTTCATCCCGACACCATAAAAGTTGTACCAAAATGTTTCGTTTTTTTGTACAGACAATGACTAAATACGGTACTTTTTTCTTTAATTGCTGGTCCAGTGTTTAATCATCTTTTAAATTTATCTGTATTCTTTTGTACTATTGATATTACTTTTAGACTCTGCTTGAAAACTGTCGTCTTTCGCCATCTTCGTGGTGTGCATCAGGAAATTGCTTAGCCTTGGAGAGAGATCACGAAAGTGCAATCAAAATGTTCCAGCGAGCCATTCAGCTCGATGAAAGGTTCAGCTATGCCTACACTTTACTTGGCCTTGAGTATATGGCAATAGACGACTTGGAAAAAGCACAGGATGCGTATAACAGAGCAACCGCCTTGAATCCAAGAGATTATAGAGCATGGTTTGGGTCACTAAGTTTCTATTCCCTTTCTTGTACATTTTCTTTCAATGTTTGTCTATATTGAACCGAATGCAAGATAAGCTAAAGCTGTAGCTAAATAATTTGCTTAAGCCTGATTTGAGCTTTATTCCACAAAGAGATATACCAAAAACTACAGCGTGGCTTGGGATCTTACGCTTGTTTGAGGACCTCTAGACCACGCAAACAAACCATCTTGAGTATTGCTCCTCTCTATGGTATTTTTTACGAGATCTTAGGATTTCAGTTCTGAGCTAGGGATCTTGGGAAAAGTATGTATACTGAATAATACTGGCTAAAAGTATGTCTTACTTTATATAATTGGTAAGCTTACGAACTTCCAGGTATTCACGAATTTGAAAACAATCACGTGATGTTATTACATAAAATGTGTATTTTCCTGGATTACTTTTTAAGTTGGAGTCAACTGGTTTCGGATCATCAGAAAGGTTTTTTTTTTCTTTTTAAACCCGAAGGCAAGCAAGTATTGCATACAGTTTAAAGATATCGCATACAGTCAGTAGCTTCCGTTAAAAAGGGGGTGAGGGGGCTTATAGGTATGTGTTTGATGGAAGGGACAAAATATCTTAACAAGAACGAGCAAAAATGGGGTTTTTATAGGCCAAATGAAAATACTTAAAAAAACAAAGCGAATATTTCGAGAGGATAAACGCCTCTCTTCTTCAGCGCGAAACGAAATAATGTATCCAAGGAAAGTGCCAAAGAAAAAAAAAACAACAAAAAACAAACGCGCAAAGTCAAGGTAAAAAGAACCAAAAAGACGATGAAAAAACTAATAACTTTAAATATGAATAAAACTCAGTACAAGCCAAATAATATAACAATTAAAACAAGATACCTAACAACCATAAAAGTGAGCCATTCGCCAGTATCTGCTATTTGCACAAAATCCAAAAAAATATGAACTGTCATCGACGGATACTGGCGAACAACTAAGAAAGATAGGAAACAATTCATTCACTCAAAAAACAAAACGAACCAGCAATTAAATAAGATGGAGAACTCTGTCATTTGATTTCAGATTTTAATTAATGCATTTATCGTAGACACCCTTTGAAACATAAGAGGTTGTTTACGTGTTTGTTTATATGACTTGGAAATTGGTTTAAGGTTTATTTTAAGGATTACTAAAGTATCGGCTTCTCTGTTGAGAAAACCGAAATATGGCTCATTTATTCTTAAATCACCGGAATCTCTGTTTAAAGCTAGACCTAAATGTTGGCATTTATAAATTTCGAAAGTTTCTCTGTAGTGCTGGACAATACCTTTGTCATGCGAAATAAGGCTAGCTTGATTAAACAAAATAGTATGGTCTGGTTTTTCAAAAATGTGCAAATTTTCTGGTTTTTTCCGCTTTTTAAGTGTTTTATTAATTGAACTAGAGTGCTGAGTTAATCTATCCGTTAGTCGCTGATCAGTTCTTCTGATATACCAAAGACCACACGAACAAGGAATTCTGTAGACACCGGAGTTTTCACCTATCGGGATAGGGTCTTTACCTTGATAAATTTGGGACCTGATAGTTTTTCTGGGTCTATAATAGGTGTAGATGTTATTTTTCCGTAGATTTTTTGAAATGTGGTCCGAAACCCCTTTAATGTATGGGAGACCAAGATTAACTGAATTGCCCATTTGATTTGTGTTTTCTATGTAATTATCTGATAATCTTTTTATGATTTTTACAATTACAGAATTTATTAGACTAATTGGATAACCATTACCAAATAAAATATCTCTTAGGTGGTTGAGCTCTAAATCCAAGAAGCATGTTGAACAAACTTTAGATGCTCTATCAACTAGAGAAGTGACAACTCCTCTTTTCACAGCAGGAGAATGATTAGAGGAATAACTTAAGTAACGGTCATTATGTGTGGGTTTTCTATAGACACCAAACTCGAAAGATGAATCATTTCGGTGCACCAGAACATCTAAGAAAGGAAGACGCCTCTCTACCTCTGATTCCTGAGTAAATTTGAGTTTTGGATCCAAGGAGTTGAGCAAGTGAAGGAAAGAACCCAGAGACTCGTCACCATGCTCCCACAAATAAAAAATATCATCTTTAAAACGAACCCAAATTTCAGGTTTACAAAAACTTTGCAAAATAGCCTTTTCTTCAAGGTCTTCCATAAAGATATCAGCATGTATTGGAGAAAGGGGGCACCCATTGAAAGCCCATATTTCTGTCTATAAAAAATGCCTCTATAATGGAAGTAAAAAGAAGTTCTGTGTCCATAATTTTCGCTGCTAAAATTGTCTTCTTTCAGGTACGGGCTTGGAACGTTAAACTATAAAGCCGAAAAGTATGGTAGCGCTGAAATATGTTTTAAACAAGCACTTAGCATAAATGGATCAAATCCGATTGTAGCATGTAATTTAGCTGTGGTAAGTAGACTATGTATTGGTTAGGGCTGTAAAGAAAAGTTTGAAGGTCAGCCATCGCTTGATTGCTTCTGAAATACCGGAGCAGTATGAGGAATTGCGTTCAGAAAAATAAATGAATCTATTAAAAATAAATTAACTATTTTGTTGTTCAAAAGTTCCATTAGAAAAATATTGCTCAAAATAAAACCCAGTAAAATAATCAAATAATAATCCTGTGCCAAATGGGAAATGGTACCTTTTTTCTCGCAGTTATGGTAGGTAAAACCCAAGTCAGATCCCTCGGGTACATTAAATAGACAATCAGTTGGTGGAATACTAGATAGAATATCAAAATTAAATTTTTTTTAGCTTTGATGAAAGGTAGTTTGAATAAATATATTATTTAAAAAGCATATTCTGAATATGATTGCATTAACACGATTTAATGAATGGGGCTTGTCTCCCCTCTTCCTAAAGTAGTTTTGCAAATATGCATCCATAGCCAGATTTAAAGAAGAATAAAATTTAAAACACAAAGAAGTTATATGTTTTTCCTTTAATAGTTTTTCCTTTCCATTCTATCTTAGTGATAAACACCTGTTCCAGTCTTTGCAGAAATTCCCCCAAATTTCACCTAAAATACCATTAACAAGAATTGCTGCCTCATATGTGCTTCCACTTGACGTGTGCTGTGTTGTTTTTTTGTTTCATCTTTTTTATGATGAATAGGTTTCAATGCAGTAAAGACGTGTTCCTTTAGATTATTTTAAGAATGGAATATACCTGATTGTGAATGATCTTGTCAATCTTTCAGTGAAAGGAGAAGAACAAGTATTGAATTTAAAATCAAAAAAATAATAATTTACGTTTCTATGTTTGTCTCTCCTTCACGAAAAAGGATTTATTGCTATTATTATATTAAAAAAAAGGAAAAAAAAATACATGTGTACCGTTCTAAAGCCCAATAGGTTAAATCTGTAAAGCAAACAAAAGAATGACATAGCGGGTTTAGATTATACCCGCTATGTCATTCTTCCCGATTATACCCGATAGGCATTGAAAATATATTTAAGCAAGTTTTAGAGCGCACTTAGTCCAATTGTTATCCGAAAATATTAATTTTTTTTTGTTTGGGGGGGGGGTATCAATACTAATGTTTAGGGAATTTCCGTGCGAGTATACAAATTTAAGATTGATTCAACTGAATTAACGCCAAAACTAAAAATACTTGAAAATACTTGATATTTTGACCGATCTAGTTTTCTTTCTGGTAATCAAAGACAGGTCGCTAACAGATCTCGCCACTAGCCCTTCATGGGTCTTAGGAAGATATTAAGCTCGCCTGCAGCGTCGGAATTTCAGACATAAATTCTCCAGTTATGCGAGTTTTCGTCCGTATCTTCGCCCTGGCTCTTTGATATTCAGGCCACCAGACCTCACCATAGGTCTCAGATCCTCCTCTGCCTCCAGAGGGTCTTGTGGCATCCAAGAAGAGTCACCATTCATCTCTGCTTTCTGGAGCCACTCATACATCCCCTCATTTGGGCTGGATCGCGGCATTGACATTGTGAGGTCGGCTCGGTAGCTGCGCCGCAGGTTGCTTTTGGGGCGTCTGATTCTTTTGGTACCGCTCGGGTGTCACTGGAGGGCGACCTTTGGTAGTTGAGTTTCGGACATGCAAATCATCAAATGCCTAAGGCATCTCTACTCCAAATATTGATGATTTCGATTATCAGTGGGGTTGAGACGTCTTTTCACATATACTAGCATTAGGTACTTTTTAGGTCCAGTGCATATTTAGAATGCGTCTTAAACGCATGCTTCTGAACGGAAGGAGTTTCTTTTAAAGTTTCTGGTCTAAATGCTAGGTTTTGGAACAGTGGCAATGGGTCAAGAGAACGTTGCTGTTTAAAAGCCTCAGATTGAGTAGGAGAGAGAACTCCTGACTGTGCCAGAATCAAAATAGTTTCCTGAAAGGTGCATTTACCTTGTCGATCCTGAGCTTTGTCTCATGCTGATACGATCCAGTATAGTGGATTGCACTTCCTAAACACTTTAACTCCATGACTTGCTCTATCGTCTAGTTTTCGTGTCGTAGGTCAATCGAAGATTCACTTTTTGCCGCATTAATCTTTAGGCCGAAAGGTTCGACAGCGTGTCTCATCAGGCTGAAATCTTGCTAGAGGTTTTGCTCCCAGATATCTAGGAGACCACTATCGTCCAATTCAAAATCTGCGAGTCTCTTGCTATTCAACTGGATTTCATGACCATCGCAGGTCCAGAGAATATAGTTAATGGGCAGGATAAATAACAGCGGCGATAGTACACAACCTTGCTTCACGCCTATTACAATGCGGAATTATCTGATGTATTCATGACTTGTCGTCATGCAGCATTCTGTGTCCTTGTATAAGGCTTCAATGATTCGGACCACCTGATCGAGAATGCCATAATATCGATGGACCTTTAAAAGTTTTTGGTGATCTACCAAGTCAAAAGCTTTCTCAAATATGTGAAGCCTAGATATAACTTATTTCACCATTCATTTGCTTCTTTTAAGAGTATTCTAAGAGTGAACGTAAGATCAGAGCATGATGAGTTTGGCTAGAATTCATATTCCTTCCAGAGGTGGTCACTTAGTGCTGGTAGGATCCTGTTAAGGAGGATAGTCACCAATAGCTTACCACATATTGAGACAAGGCTGATGCCTCTTCCGTTTTTGCACTTCGCAGCATTGTATTTTCGAATATTTTGACGAAACTGCCTTTTCATCCAATCTTTTTGAATTTCTTCCGTTCTACAGACTGTCGCAAAGGATGTATTTTAGATATTTATAAGTGCCACCATAGAGCATTTAATCATTTCAGTCGTGACCTGGATTTCCCCTAGAAGCTTCTCTGCTCTAGCTTTTACCCGCCCATAGCACCTCTTCACCAGAGGGTGTTTTGTTATCAATGGCTAGGTTTAGAACTGGTGAGTCTAGTATATCTGGAAGATCAGCAGATTGTTGTTTGTTTTGCAACTTTTCGAAATACATCGCCCAGGCTTCGTTCACTTCATCAGGATTAGTAAGAAGCTATCCAATATCGTCTTTGGTGGTCCATTTCTCTTTGAGTGTTTTTCTATTATCACATTGGAGATGTGGTGTACTGACCGAGACTCTCTCCGTCTAGCAGCTTCTTCAGACTTCACAGCTTATTGTTCAAGGCTACGGTGCTTATCACCGCGGACACTTTTCTTTACAGCCTTATCAAGCATAGCATACTCTGGTTCGAGGGCTTGGGTCGGATCACGGAGTGTTGAGAAACTTTTTCTACTTGTCAGCCCTCTTCTCTATCAGACCCCACGACTCGGCCGGAGACTCATTATTCCTTTGAAGATTTTTGTAGGCCAAGTGTTTGACGACTGAGATCATTTTAATTTTTTCGGATAGAACTCGAAGCTGCCTCTGAATTTTCATCACTGAGTAGACCGATCGCTTCGAACCTGTTGTCCAGTTTTAGACCAAACTTTGACCGGATATTCTGATCATTCGGTTTTTCCCAATCGTAGGGCCATTGCCTAGTAGTCTTAACCTGTCTTGGGACAGATAGCCTAAGACGAAGATCATCAGACTTGATGGTATACGAACTCAATATTCAAGTCTACATTAAATATCAAAAAGTCTGATATCGCATAGTTGAACAATTGATGCCAGAACTCCATAGCTGCGGAATTAGTAGTCCCGGTTTTGTTTCACGGATAGCTTCCAATAGATCTTACTGGAAATTTACACGATTTTTAAACCTGAAAAACTTAACTTTTTTTTAATGAATGATTGAATCTGTACCGATAATTTGCGGTGAAGGACAACATTTTTCTTAAAAAGGTAACAACAAGGATATAAGCTGATTACAGTGAAGGACAAAATTTTTCTTGAAAAAATAACAGCAAGGATACCAGCTGATAAGAGTTTTTATCGTACCAGTTTTAGTCAGAGAAAAGCAATATTATGTAGAATCTTCTGTAACAAATTCTATAGCAGTTAAGTACCCTATCTTAGAAATAATAAGTAATATTTCAAATCAATATAAATAATCTATTATCAATGAGATCCGAACCACCGACCTCCAAACGGCAATTTAAGGCCGTCACCCCCGAGTAATAGTATTTAAAAAATTTTTGCTCTCGGACTGAATGTTTCATGCCGCCCAAAAAATTTCATCTACAAGTTTCTGTAGTTTCTTCCTCTCTTTATCACTCCTCTCTCTCTCCCCTTCGCCCCATCTCTCTCTCCCTCTCTCTCTCTCTGTCTCTTTCTTTCTTTCTTTCTTTCTCTCTTTCTCTTAAAAAGACCTTCTGTTGTCATAAATTGCGTGCACAAAATTTCATCAGGCTATGACGTATAACGCTTAGTATTCATTTATAGGTTTATCAAGCACAAAACCGAACGACACGAGCGTTACAAACTGTGGATAATGCTGTTTCTATCAATCCAAAGAATCCTACAAGTAGGTACCACAGAGCTTCAATACTAATTGCAGCTGATCGACATGAAGAAGCATTATTAGAGTTGCTAAGTTTGAAAGAAGAAATACCCAAGGAATCGATGGTTTTCTTCCTTCTTGGTAAAGTCTATAAGAAGTTAGGAAATGGTGAAAAGGCACAGAAGTATTTTAACGAAGCTTTGGAACTAGATCCACGAGGTGCTAATAAACAAGTATGTGACTTTTACTATTAAAAAGTTTTATCTAATAACTACCCTACCCTCATAAATATCAATGCCGCATGCTCAAAATTCTAACGTGGAGAAAAATAACCGTCTTCTTTTTTTCTTTTTTTGGCTTAGCTTCAATAACTTTTAACTTCTGCTAACAACTCGTTGCAACATAAAGTCGCTTGAAGGTGCCACAGCTGCGCAAGTTCTTCCTCATACCGAATCTACTCAAAGTTTCACTCTTTAATCTCTCCCATGAAGTTCCAATTTCCTTTAAATCCTTTCTTATAACGTCTTCTGAACCCCATTGGGAGACAACCTCCTTTGTATTCGATCCCAAATGGATGGCCAAAAAGTACAATCTTTGGTAATCTGTCATCCTTCATCCTTAATATATAGCCTACCCATCTAAACGGTTCTTTCATTATAGACCAAGAAAGAAGAATCGAGCCATTTCGTACAATTTAGTTCATAGACATATCTTCCATGCTTTTTTTTCAACTGGGAGTATATGCCTGGGGCTATTCTAATTTTTATAATTTCAGTTTATTCACCGCTTCACAAATAATTACCTTGTATTTAGTATTATCATTGAACTTACCATATATCCAGGTAAGTTAAGCTAATCACTTGGTTGATTTTCTCGTTACCTATCCTCAGCTCTTCACCCTCATTTATTCCTAGTCTAAGAGATTTAGTCTTCTCAACATTAGTTTCAAAACCCATTCTCGCACTTTGAAGTCTTATCAAACAGTTCGTGGTAACGAACTGTAAGTAAGGAGCGACCCGGCTCAATAGTAATCGAAATCTTTACGTAGGAGGATCTTTCCATGGGGGAAGGGAATTATCTATGAAGGGGGCACCGGATTTCCCAGCATTATTTAGAAAATGATCAGAAGTTAAATAAAAAAAAAAACAACTTAAAACGAACAGAAACTATTACGTATATGAGGGGTTCGCCCCCTAGTCCCTCTTTACGCTAAAGTTGTTTTAGTACTTTCAAAAGAGCTTTTTATTCTAATTAAACGGCTTTTGTGGTTTAAGGGTCATTCTTAAAGAATTGGAACAAAATTCGAACTTTAGCGTAAAGAGCACTGTATTGACTAGGGGGGCGAACCCCCTCATATACATAATAATTTCCTGTTTGTTTTAAGTTTTAATGTTGCTCCTTACTTTCAGTTGAAAAAACTTGTTTTTCTTTTAATTTAATAACCTCCAAAATTCATTCATCTTATCTAGGCCACTCGAATCGTCTGAAAAATCTAAATCTAGGAGACTTTCACCTTCCCATTTCATACCATGTTCTCCCATAACCTTTACCGTGTTACTCAAAATAGTCGATCGAAATCATCCCTACAAATGGGATAGCCCACAACCCTGCTCAAGTCCAGATTTCGCACCGAACCAACTACCAACCTCAATTCCTACCATAACTGCAGTAATATTTTTCTCGTACATAGCACTACTCACTTCATTTAATATGTATCGTCATACTAAATAATTTGCTTCCTGCAGAAACCAAGCTAATGGCTCTATAATTACAACACTCACTCTTATCACCTTTCTTATAAAAGGGTTCAATTGAAATTTTCTTAGAATTACTAGGTACTTCCTTTTTTAAAATATTACATTCATAATCTTCCGCAATTGCATCTAACTTTGCTAACACCAAATTTCCATTAAATCTTGCAAATAAATCTTCCTTCACTTTCAAATTGTGAGTTAATTTTCATTCTTTTCCAAGGAAAGAAGGAATTCTTTCGTTCTTTTCGAGGAAAAATTCCTGGGTGAAAATCAACAGCATTTTTTAACGCAAAACAGAGCCCAATTCCTCCGTCAAACGTAAAAGCAGCACTTCACCTGCCTTGAAGAATTTAATTTGACAAAATCCACTCGACATTCAGTCACAACCGTTCATTGTGAATTTGGAATTTGTGTACAAAGTTTGTGCCAAGGTTGTTTCAGACAAGCAAGAAAAACACCACCTGGCCAAAATGTTTTTATAGGGCATTGGAACCCAAATTTTGTCCAAACCATACTATAACCCATATTTGGGGCGTTCGTCGACTTCTTTTTTTTTACTTCGTCCACGGATAGAGAAGTAAACGGAACAAATCCTGAAGAAACATCATTTTTGGACAGTTGATGCGGTTTAAAGCGGTTTTGATGAGTTGCCCGAAGAGGCTTAGTCCATCGATTTTCTGAGGGAGTTAATGTGAAGCGTGGAAAAAAACATTGGTTAGGTTTTATCGATGCTGGGTTATCTTTGAAAGTTAACAACTCATTCTAAATTTAACTTCAAATTTTTTTCTGTTTTGCTCTTAGCTTCAGTTGTGATTTACATTACATAAACCTACGTGCGCGAAATATTAAAACTTCAGACTTGGTCTAGTCAAAAGACCTATTTTGGTGTTTTAAAAAACACCTAATTAAGAATTAATGACCAAACACTTCTAATTTTTGGTAAGAACTACTCGGGAATCTTAAATTTATTAATAATTTGATATTCAAAAGCTAACAGGAATTCCGTACAATTAGGTGCAAATCATTAACAAATTATTAAGTTGCGCACTATCTTTTCGGTGTACTGATAGTTAGAATAAATAAAAAACATACCAACATTATAGGACTACTAAATGAGGAAGGTAAGAGAATAGGTCATATCTACGAGGAAACGGGGATAAGCGTGCTTTTTTTTGTACCAAGGACATCAAAATGAAAATATTGTGCCCCACCCCCCATGGTTTCATCTACGATCTATTATAACCTGAAAACCAGGATTCTTTTCGATTTTCTTTTTGGTTGTTATACTGCTATTAAGGTTTTCTTGTTTCGTAAATCCTCTCCCTTTTTTATCATAATTGAATCGTTAAAGAGGCAAGCGGAATCTTTTCTTGGAAAAACAAGCTCAACGAACGTTTGTAACACCCAATGTATCTGCAGCGTATCGTCGAGCAATACCGGACCGTATCCAGGGGGGGGGGATTAAGGGATTCGACCCCCCCCCCCGAAATGTTTGTCTGAATCGTAAAAATGTAACAAAAATGGACGTAAACAATTTATGCGTTTCTTGATATTTTTTTGTGTACCTCCCCCCCCTCCCCCCCCCCAAAAAAAGAAAAAAAATGAGCAAAACCCCTTCCGAAAAAATTCCTGGGTACGGCCTTGAAGCAATACAACAATCAACGAATAGATATATCATGTTCAATCGGGCTATTGAACGTATATAGATTAGTGGGAATGTGTAAAAATTAAGTATTAAAAGTGAGATTTTTAAAACAGGAGACAATGAGGGCCCTGTGGTTTGTAGGTAAGATGTTCTAAAAAGATGTTTTTATAGGTAAGTCAATTACCAGATAATTTAAAGATTTTAATCTTGAATGATGTTAATAATATCCATATTAATGCGCAGCTTAGATTTATGGCAGTGTTTGTCTTTTGCTACAGTAATCAGGAAATCAGGAAAGTTACACTTTTGGAGAAGCATTAGGATTTATTCTCTTCGCTCATTTTCTGCTGATTTCTCAGAGACGTTACATATTTTCAAACTTGACGCCCGTTAAGCGTAAAACTATTGCATATGAAAGTTTTTTGCATTAAAAATTGAGTTCAGCGGTTTTCCTAACTTTTTTAAGGCATACGGTATATGGCTGTTTAAGTTTCCACTTGACCAGTTTAAAGAATTATATTTCATTTTCAGTGTCCTTGCTACTTTCAGGGAGTTGCTGTAAAAAAAAAGAAGCCAATTTATGTGACGAATTGTATGTTTAAACCATAAAAAAATCGAATTTTCTGGATTTTTAAAGCTTTTCCTAGAGCTGTGTAAAATATCTTGTATTTCCGGGGAAGATTATAATAAAGCTTATAATAAGCTTCTCCGAAAATAAATTTTCGGAGAAGCTTACAGAAATTGGTATGGGACGACCTAGACCTGGACCCCTACCCTCTTTCGCGTGTGCCCTTGATTCATTTAATGCGACGTGTGTGGGTGGATAATAAATGCTTGCTTTAGGGTGTCAAGTGGCATCCATTTTAGAATGGTTGTCAGTATACAGTGCTTTATAGCTGAAGGAGAATAGAAAACGTAGATAATTTCTGTGGAAACCAAGAAGGGTCTATCCCGTAGATCCAGAGCTCTTGATTTCACTTGTGTCCACGAGCGTAGTTAATAAATATATTTAGTACGTTAATTCGATCGCACATCTAACGGTGATTAACAACTTTGTTTTCTTTCTTACACCTTGCCTTGTTGACAACTCAATGATTAAGCCACATTATTTCACTTCTTTTATAGTTTCCCTTGTAGTTATATTCAAAATTCTGCCAGTAATTTTATTTTGTATACGGGCTTTAGTAGGGCTACTTGAATGTGTTTTCCAAAGTGAACAACTATATTTTTGTTATACCTTGAGGAAAGTTGGAAATTTTCCCATTAAAAATGTTCCACTTCTTCTTAGAGGATGGATCCTTTATTCCAATGACCGAAAACCTTCTCTCATGTAGCTTTATGTGTTAGTTCTGGGTTTATTTACACGGGATACTAGAAATCAAGAATTCAAACAGTTAGGCTTAGAAAGATGCAGAAACATTACGTTAAAGGGTATTAGGAAAGGTTAGAAAGGTGTTATGACTAAACCCAATTATATACTTTTTTTTGATAATTTAAAATGGTTGCCTAATATTACTGGCACGTTTTTTTCTAATGAAGAATAAGGTGGGTCGAGTCCCTCACGTCAGGGGAACTCCTGCTGATATTCAATAATATGGAGAAAAAATATATCTGCCATTAGCACAGTAGCGTGGCCAAGAAAGAAAATATATTTTGGTTAAACGTAACTTAAATAGACCCAAGGCCGTATCCGGGGGGGGGGGGGTGTTAGGGATTTTGACCCTCCCGAAATGTTTGCCCGACTCGTGAAAAACGTACCAAAAATGAATATAAAAATTTGTTGATGCGTTTTTTAGTTTTTTTGTAACCCTTCCCCAAACCCTCCCCCGAAAAAATCCTGGATACGGCCCTGAATAGACCCCTTCTAGTTTGAGATTGTTCCCTACTAAACTTCACATTTTTATATTAGTTGTTCCTGCCTCTCTCATGAGAAAAGGATATTGCTCTATTTGAAATACATTTCAGGTTCGAGGGTTTGTCGAAACAGCTCTCCAAAGACTTTCTACTGAGGATGAGCCTTTCAGAGCAAGGGAAGGTGAAGGTGAGTTTTTTCTTAATAGCGAAATGTGGTTACAAACTTAATTTTTAAGGGTGTTATAGGTCACGGAGAATACTAAGTCAACTGTTTGCTAGCAGAAACTCTTCTTGAAATGAAAAGCCAAAAAATAACAAAATAAAATAAGGGATACAAAAATATCAGTCAAAAAATTGTGTTCAATGAGCAACTCTTTGGTTTTGCTTTTTTTGTCTTTGTCGCTGTTCCTGATCTGCCGTGAGAATGTGGTAAGGGCTAAAGCTCTGTTGTTCTTATGGAAACGGTGAAATTCAGCCAGGATCGTTAAATATGAAATTAAGTTCTGGAAAGCTCTGTATGGGCCCAGAAAGTACGGTTTTGCTTATCCTTGATTCAGAGCTTACAGTTTGAGCTGAAGAGGAGGCTTATAGTTTGTGTTGGAGACTTAGCAGACCAAAATGCGCTTACCGTCATTATTATGCCTTTAATTTATATTTGTAAAATTACTCTTAGAAAATCCCATCTTTTAATCAAAGTATGGGTCTCCCAATGGTTTACAGTCTGTCATGCCATCTTTTTGGCCATTTTTTGTATGGAATTTGTAAGATGTCACCTTTGAATAACTATCGTTTGATGCGCCGTTTCTAGGGTCGTTTTGCCAAGGATTTTATTTTGGTTTGGGATCGTGGAGAGACATCAGTCACTGAAGTAATTCTTAACACAACTGAATACTGTTTATTATAATCTTCAGTTCACTATAAAACTAAACGACCGTTCTAAGCAGCCTTTTCTTGACCTCTCAATCATCAGCCTTAAGTTTCTATTTATAAAGAGCCTAGCCACAATGTTAAATATTTGTACTTTTCGTTATATCCCTCTCCTTCTGTAAAATGGGGACTGGTAATCTCTCTGGTTGATAGGGTTGTGCGAGTATGTTTGGAAGATTATTTGGTATCTTGATTGAACCCTCTCAAAGACACATTGATGTACATTAGTTATCCCATCAAACTGAGAAAAAAAAAAAAAAATATCAAATTGAAAAAAAAGTCTTTTTAACCGGTGTTATTTAAACGATCCTATGTATTTGATAGCAAAAATTGCTTTCATCTCTATTACAAAGAGTAATTTTTCGTTGAAGATGTTCATCTTCAGTGGCGAGGGGTTACATAATCGTACTGATTGGTTTACTTTTCGTTAGTATACGTTACGTTTGAGTAGTATACGATACGTTTGGGTAGTCGTGATCCGTCACGACTAAGCTATTGTATGCTTAGTCATGCATGCATCATAATATATATATTCGTAAACTGCGTACAAAATTGTATTACATTACTAACAAAATGAGAAAGAATGAAAAAATAAATGTAAATAAAAACATTACAATTCATGCACAATCAATTTATTACCATGGCATATATATATATATATATATATATATATATATATATATATATATATATATATATATATATATATATATATATATATATAATATATATATATATATATATATATATATATATATATATATATATATATATATATATATATATATATATATATATATATATATATATATATATATATATATATATATATAAATGTATATATAAATTCGAATTTATGTCTGTGTGTATTCTGTATTCATTACTACACTATTCATCTGATCGCCAAGTTCGTGAGTACACTCTTTCGAACTTTTTAAGTATGAAGCCCCCCCCCCCCCCCCACCCAAGGTCCTCTTAAGGTTTTTTTGTGCTGGCTGAAATTAGAGACCCCTCAGTGCAAATATTTGATAGTCTTTTCAGACTATAATAATCGTATTTTCTGAATATTCAATTAAAGAATTAGTGTAATTATAGATCCTGTCATCCAACACACTTCCAATAATTATAAAATCTCTTTTTCTGTAAATTCTCTGATTTTATACAATTTTGTCTCTTTTGTATTCAACCTAATAAGTTAAAAATTTTCCTTGGAGTATTTTTGGTAAAGGGAGGTTTTCCGGAGGGAGGAATTTTTCTTTACTTTCCTTTCTTTTGAGATGGTAACAAGGCGCGTGGGGTTCGCTAGCAGTTAAAATAAATATCCATGTGCTTTTTATTGTTGGGCATATTTCGTAAGGTTGTAGCTATTCTCATTTATAGTGTTATATTTAATTGTTTTTTTGTTGTTTTCTTTGCAGGTATTCAACGTGCTTTACGATTTTCTGATGATTCGCTAGCCGTGGATTCTGAGGAAAGTGGGCCTGAATAAGCCATAGAAGCATATCCTTAGTTATGTTTAATTACTAGCCGGAGTTCTCATTTTAGGCTTAAATTGTATTTTTAGCAAATACTATGCTGTCATTTCTTTAGAAAGAACAGAACTAGGAAAATTTTTAGGAAGGATTTAAATAATGGATTCCCAAAATCAAAATACGTCATGAACATTTCTTATGAATCCAATCTAGGCTGCATATCAGCCATCCTGTAGCGCCTGATTACATCCGAAAACCGTTAAGTTTATTTACTTGTTTTTTATTCTTTTAAATTTTTTTGTCTTAATCCAAGCAAAACAGATCTATTACTATTGCTTCCAGAATAACCTGGAAAAATATCTATTTTTCCTAGAGGAGACTCAACCATTTTAGAACGAGCTGCTGAGGCTGAATGTGTCTCTGTCTTGAGTAGCCGATATCAAGCTTATAAATTATTTGGTGGCATATCCTTTCACTGTTTTTCTATGTCTATCCTTTGTTTAAATGGCCCTTGCTTTGAGGAGTGTCGCCGATTTTTACTTTTATTAATTAAAAAACTAAGGATATTTACTTATCCCTTTTAATAGTCAGTTTATTTTCGAATTCTTGTTTAGTTTATCAACAAAAAATTGTATTAAGCCTGCATTTTTCTTTTTTGTATCAGACATATCTATTTGTAGAAGGCTTCCTTTTGTGGTGAGATCCGGGTCGCCAGCAAAACAATGAGGCATTGAAGGGATTGAGGCATTCATTGTCTCAATCCCTTGAGGCACTCAATGCCTCAATGAGGCACTCAATGCTTCAATGAGGCATTGAGGTGAGAACATGGAATCTTAATTTTTATTTTATTATTTTTTTTTTTTAAATCACTTAATAGATTTTTTCTCCAGCAGAGTTCGAGATGTGTGTGCTGGTACAAGGATTATCGTCATTAATGTTTTAGGTCTAAAGGTATTTACTCCTGAAATCCAATTTACTTTAGATCTTTGCATGTTAGTTTCTGTAAATTGAAACTTCTCTCAAAGGAGTCTAATTATTAAATTGTTCTTGCCTACTGTTAATACTGTTGGATTGAAGATAGGTTGAATCAGTTGATTTTATAAAAGTTATTCAAAACTATGATTTTGTGGATCATAGGAAATTATGATTTGCTGAAATTTTCAGAATTACGAAAACCAATAGACGACTAGTTTTCATTTGGTTGCTAGTCTGTTGTTTTTTTTTTTTGGGGGGGGGGGTAATAGTCCAAAAAATATTTTGCCATTTTTTAAAGGACAAATATATGTCCTAACCGTGCGTTAGAAAAGAGTATTGGTAATAGAGATTTTAATCATTAAAAAGGTTTTTATTTAAAAAAAAAAGCAGCAACAACTTCAAAAGATAACACCTTTGACGTTGTTATTTCCCTTGTAAGTATGAAAGGTTCATCTCCGTATTTGACGTTCTTTTAATCTTAAAAACTGATGAATCTCGTTCTTGCAAAACACCTAAATCCTGGCCTAAAAATGGATATAGACATGGTGTAAACGGTGTTTGATATCTTGAATGGGTACGTAAATAGGTTCACTGAAAGAAATTCAATCTTAGAGTTTCTTACGATCTACCCAATACATTTAGTAGGGGAGTCCAACAACTTGCTGCCTAAACGGTTGAAAGAGATGTCTTTTTTTTGTGTGAGCTTGTTTGTTTTGAATATTTTTTTTTTTTTTTACGAGAGTGAGAGAGAATTTATTTAAAAAACAATACAAAAAAGAAATGTTTGCCAGAAAGCCTTATGGCTTATGCGGCCATTCTCGAAACTACAAAACAAATCACTCGTCAATGGATTTCCCTAAAAACAAGCAAAAAAATCACCATTTGAGGCCCTGTACTATACTAATCTAATATAACAATACTATTCTATACTATTTCCCTACGCCATCTAAAAAATCACAAATACCAAAACAATGGTCCCTAAGTGATCCAGAAAAAGTTGGCCTATCATTCTCTTGATTAATATCATAAGGAAGGGACTCCCATAAAGAAGGAAGAACATGATGAATCGAAACTGCAGACCTTGTAACCGGTTTTCTAATTACTGGTGATTTTTTCGTCTCACATTCAGGCTGATCTCTCTCAAACACACCAGTCAAACATTCAGGTGCGATTTAATTCAATATATCAAACATAAAAAGAACTTTATAAAATTAAAAAGACCGGAAACTGGTAAAATACTATTTTTTTTTATAACTATCTCGTACTGACATCCGATCGTCACGATTAATAAGAACCCGAATCGCCAAATTTTGAAGAGCACGTAATGACTTCAAATTTGTTTAAAAAGTAGATGACAAAACTGAACAACAATAAATCAAATAAGGGTGGACAATAGAAAAATATATCAATCTCAAATATAATAGCTGGGAAAATATTTCAACTTTCTCAGAATCCCTACATTCCGAGCAATTTTATATGATATACATTATATGTACTTTGAGAAACTAAATGTCTCATTCACTATCACATCAAGATATTGATTTAGATGATGATATAAGAACCATTTAATTGAAATTGAACAGAAAAGGTAGCTTTTATGTCAAAGTGTTAATATGTGTTTTATCATGAAGTTCGTGAGTCGTTATATTTAATTATTTATAATATAAGTTATCATATAAGTCGTTGTAATATAAGTCATCATTTTTGTTCAAAGTAATCTTTCCAGTTATATTATAAACTTCAAATAAAATGTTTATTTTGATGGCTTTAATGCTGTAACAGCTAATGTTAATTGCATGGTAGGGTTGTGACTTCGATTGCTTGAAGAAAACTAAAAACACACTCTAACTTTATTTAAATTAAGTTTACATTGTCGATATATCAGGTCGAATATCAATTTGGGAAGCTCAATGTTGTAAATCATATCAGTTAGGAAGCTGTTGTTTTTTGTCATAACAATAATTTCTGTTGCGCCAAAATGAAAGAAATATAAATAATAATTTCATAAATCATCTACAATGAAAAAGCTTAAGGATTTTATTAAGTTTATCTTTACCATTACAGGGCATCGATAGGTTTTAGGGTATAGAGGAGCAATCTGATGAATATTTAATAATTCAGAACACATTGATCAAACATCGTTTGACCGAGTGATGAATCTATGTTAGTCAACGTTCATAAATCCACGTACGCTAACACAGAATTACAAATTATACATTTTCATTAATATTCATTTTCGGGAGATTCTAGAGAGCTCAATTTTGCTTTTGGAGAAACTCAGGTAAACCCCGGACAATTCAGGAATACTGTAAGCCCAGGATTTGTCTTGTTTTGTGTGCTCCTGGTGACCCGTTTATAAACTGGTTGCAGCTTCAAACCTGCCGAAACTGACACAATGACAAACCCTTCTCCTCTATTTGAACCTCTTTAAGACTCCTCCTTTGGTCCTCCTTACGGGAAATATCCAGATTTCAAATCGTTTCGAGAATTTCATTCCAGCTTTATCAAAGCTGTCCAGACGGGCTATTACCCACTTACGGCTTATTGATTAAAACTTGTCTAGGGCTAATAATGGTTTCGTCTATCCCGTGGATATATCCAGCCACCTAAGTCACTCTTTTATGTTTTTGCGCAATATATTTTGTAGCTTTAATGTGACAGAAATAGCAGAAAAAGAAACATATTGTTCCAATCGAATTAGCCCCCTCTCAACTTGCTACAGTTTCTCCTGTAGAAGCCAAATTTTCTCCTGTAGAAGCCACATGAAACAGCCGAATTTTCTTTTATGGAACAATTTTTCAATTTTAATTCAACAGTACATGCTCGATTACATCTTTCCAAGAATGAAAACAGTAAAAATAATGAAAACAGTAAAAAAAAATAAACCTAAGTCTTCAATCATTTTTGTCTTTAAATCATTGGCAGGAATTTTATTCAGAGTATTTTGCAAAGCTTGCTCACAGACATGTCAAATGCCTCAGTTGTCAAGACAATACTTCTAAAAAACTTTCAAGAATTTAGTTTTCTATTTCTTCTTCACCTGGTTATGGCTCCTCTCAACTTTCTACAGTTTCTCCTCTTCCATGTTTTTGCGCAATATATAGTTCTTTCAGTTCTCTTAGTCATTTTTATACAAATCCTGACGTTTAGTGTACCATAAAAACCATCAGTGTGTTTCAGCGTCGCAAGGGAGGGTTAGCTGACTGAACTTAACGTCCTTGGGTGTAACCTGGGATAGACACCAACAAATATTTTTCCAGCTTCGTGTTAGCTAAACACTGTAGATGACTAAGGTAATAACATTCACCACGTCCACTATAATTTAAATGCCCGCATTTTTGGGGGCAACCAGTCTGACCAGATCATGGCGTTTCATTATACTAATCTTAGTAATATGCGATGCGTGGTACTGAACGCTGAGGATCTGGAATATTGCTTAGCAGCTAAGTAAGCCTAGTACACTGAAACACACTGGATTAAAACTCTGCAAATATCATCTGCATGCTACGAAGCTAGTTTTTCATAAATCAAATATCTTCTGTTTTATTCACAGGTTTTTACATTTTCGATTTCTACTCAGTGAAACGCCTATTTATCCTATTTATTCTTGCTATATTGTGTTGATAAAGCTCTTGCTAAAGTTAAATTGTTTTATTTTGCTATGCTGTATTTTGATTGTCTGATTTGGTAATATAAGTAAAGACACTAATATTATTATTGGTGTTATTTTGTTCTTGTATAGGGAATCGCCATTGCGAATTGGTTACCACGGGACTCACACCCAGTCATAATGGTAAAATATTTTTTTAGTTTTGCCAAAATGAAATGTTCCATTTTTTAGATCGCTTATAGTGATTCTTACTAAGGGACGGTTTATAGCAAAACACAATAAAACATGCAATAAATTGTATTCAATTTTCGCTATGTTCCGCAATTTTCGCTAATATATAGCATTAAATTTTCGGATATTCGCTATTAGGAAGTCCCTAATAGCGAATATACGACTTAAATTGCAATGTCAGTGTCTTATAGCAAACACTTAATTCAGTCTACATATTTTACAAATGTAGACTTTCAGTTGCAGTCCACAGATGTAGACTATATTTTACAGATCATAGATTTAATATCAACTTTTGTGGAAATTAAATACCATTTGAGAATTTCAAGTTTAATACATTTCGATTTAGGCCTTCTATATCCTAATGTTAGCAAGAGGGTTATAATGAACATGTTCTGAGATCCTTCAACACAAATAACTCTGGAAATTGACAATCAGTTCTGAAACATGTGTTGCCCTTAATGTAGCAAAGTAGGATTGATACTCTGCTTGACAATACAGGGCCTGGGGTTCGATCGCCGCCGCATCTAGGTTGAGCGACAAGCTCGCTACTTGTCGCTGCAAAAAAGTCATAGCAACTGAAACGTCGATTCGACGCCCTATGCGCCAGCAATGGCTTAGATGGATCTCTATCCATCTGTATCTATCTGAGACATGTATGCTGCATGCTTATTTGAAAGCTTATGGGGCTGCACCATAATAATAAGATGGAAATCCCCCCTCCTCCCTCAATGGAAAATTCTTCCCGCAAACACACTCCCCCTACCCCCTAGTAGAAAGTTGCTCCCGAAAAAAAAATTCCCTCTGGAGAATTTATCCCGTGGAAAACTCCCCCATGGAGATTTTCTGCCGTGGAAATCCCCCTCCCCCAATGAAAGATACTTTAGACAATTCCAACCCAGTAAAAATTTTCTCCGGGGAAGATTCTCCTTAGCATCTCTACATGTAACATTGCGTCGACAAAGAAAACGTAAAGCAAATAAAAAGAATTTCGTATAGAAATTCTGGCAAATTCCCCTAAAATAGAATTTCCCATGGAAAGTTCACCCCCGGAAACTTCCCTTCCCACGGAGAGTTATTCCTGTGGAAAATCCCCCAATTAGAAAATTCATTCCCCCCCCCTCCTGAAAAATGTCTATACTTCCCAATAACAAATATTATGCGTAAACAATGGGCAAATTTTTTCATGATTTATATACCTTTCCCAAGAGGCTGTAAGGGGGTCATATTATCCCCAAAGGCATATTTACTGGGTTCTTCAACTATGCTGAACAAAATGTCTATCTCAAAACTTTGATTGGACGACTTTGGGGGAAGAAGGGGTGTGGGAGGGGGACTAGTTGCTCTCAAATCGATTTGGTCACTTAAAAAGGGTGCAAAAACTTTTAATTTCTGTTCGAATGAGCCCTTTCCCGATATTCTAGTACCATTGGTTTGATGCGATCACTCCTGAAAAAAACGCACATCCGTGATTTTCTTCTGGCAAAAAATACAATATTCAACATTTTTGCAGATGAGAGCTTGAAACTTCTACAATAGGGTTCTCGGATACGCTAAAACTGATAGTGTGATTTTCCTCTTGGCTTTTAGGTGGTGTCCCCTCTTTTTTTGAAAATCCCGCAAATTTTCTCAGGCTCGTAGCTTTTGATGAGCAGCGCTAAACTTAATGAATCTTATATACTTGGAATCAACATTATAATCCGAGTTTTTTGGTATATCTGTTGATATCAAGATTCATTTTTTTAGATTTCGGTTACTATTGAGCCGCGTCGCTCCTTGCTTACAGCTTCTTACCACGAGCTGTTTGATTAGTGGATTTCTTTTTATCACGGATTATTATTCCGCCAATATTTACTGTTGTAAAAATGGATTTAAAGGTAATAAGCACGCTTAGGTGTGGGGTTGCTATCATGGATTACCGCATTATCGTTGTTCTTTTGGAACTTTTCCTTGTTTACCTGCTTATTATGATGTATGCTAAATATTTGATTCAATGATAAAATAAGATGGTGATGAAAATCAGCTAGGAGATTTTTATTAAGATTTAATTGTTTGTTTCGTTAGATGGTTAAATTCAAATTAATATCGGAATGTGCTGGAAAATATCAATAAAGTGTATATACTTTTTTATAAAAACAAAATCCTGAACAATTTAACTCAACTCAAACAAAATAACTCAACCTTGCAAGGATCCTGGCCTGCAGAGGTCGGTGGAGCATGACGGTCCCCCAAGTCCGTAAAATAAGGAGGGTTGGGCGATGGGCTTGCGACCTATCCCCGTAAAATTCCAAATTGCAAAAGAAACATCGATGATAGCCTCGGATACCCCACTACACCATTTGACGACAACCTCAGCACGCCCACGTGTAACGGGATCAAAATTCAAAACCTCAAAATTTTCCAATTAAAGTTACTCTAGTAAAATAAAATCACCCAAAACATGAACCTAAGAATTCAAGTAACCTATAGATCGAATAAGGCTTAATCGACCAATTTATTTAGTATATATTAAGAGCCAGTCGATGAGGAGTCTAGAGTCAGTCTAGAAGGAGTTTTTAGAACGAGTTTATAGTGAGTCTTTGAGAACAATTTTCATGTAAGTGATCTAAATATTGCATTGTATATGCCCCAGTCTATAACATTGCCCTAGTGTCTATGACTGTGAATTGTTATACACATAATATTGATATTCCTGAAACAGCTTTGTACCGCTAATGAGAGTAAAAAAAAATACATTACTTTCTTAATTTGTCTCTTCATGTTAGTATTTCTCAAGATAATTAGTCCTTGTGGCTCCAACCGCTCCCTAAGGAATCTGAATCCTTTCAATCTGATTTCGACTCAGTATGGCCATCAACAGATGCTCCCCGTTTGATTCATTATTTTAATCCCCCGCTACACGAAGTTCCCCCGCAAACTATGGTATAAAACATTACCAAAATTAATAAAGAAACCCCCCCCCATTAGAATAATAAACCAACCCTTCCCCCATTGGAATTGGCGCGGCCTGTTTAAAGGAGCAAAACAAGGACAAAATTTTTCACAAAAAAAAGATTATTGAGAAATACTATGTATAGAGAAAGTGCAATATTTCGTTAGGCCTAAGTCCCCTTAAGATAGTATACTCCCTAAAAAAAAAAAAAAAAAAAAAAAAATATATATATATATATATAGAAACCCCTCATAAGATAACAGAAATTTGGAAGTGTAAAATTTGATTTATATAAAAAAAAACAGTGCCGAATTGTTTTTATTTTTGAAAAAAAACTAACCAATATGTTGTTAGATCCAAACGATCAATTGCTAATACAAAAAATTATTGACAAAACAGTGGAAATTTCAAAATCCCTTCCCTCATATAGTTGAGACTAAGACGTAGATGAATTTAGTATCCAATTAAAACAATTCGTAGAAGCAACTAAAACGGACTTAAAATCATTGGTAGGCATTGGTAGGCATGAGACTAAAAGGGCAAGCATTGACATTTTTAAAACAAATAGAGAACACCATAGGGGAAGATAACAACCTTCCAATAAACTCCATAGAAAAATTGCTAAAAGCGTTCCGAGAAAGATTTGTTGAAACCAGTTCAACACACAAATTAAAGCACGGAACTGTATGTTTCTAAGAAACCCAAAATGTTAGGGAATGCCTACACAAAGTAATGGTATCCATAGAGGCTAAATACGGGAAAGAATCGGGTCCCTTATATGATAAAATAGCACTAAACGCTTTCATGCAAGGATTGAGCCCCAAACTGTACCGAATGTTAACTTCTAAAAATATTAAAACATTAGAGCTGGCGGTTCAGGAAGTAGAGATAATGAATTCATATGATTGTAGCAAATCACAATAAGTTAAGAATAAATAATGTAGGAGAATCAACTCCGGGACGCTCACGAGAAATTTCACCCATATTTACTTTAAGAGAAAATTCACCAAAACTGAACCAAAATAGATCCTCAACTTTTATCAGGCAAAGAATGGGAAATTGTATACCTACGAATACGGGAAACTAAGTAAATAACCCCCCAACTATATGCTCTGCATGTAATAGACAAGGGCATATTGCCAGGGAATTCCGTACTAGAAACAGCTATACACCAACAACCCGTAGCTATAATAAGCGTTTGTTGGGGAGAACAAACTTAAATGCCAATGGGTCAGGAAGTTATAGAAGTAACCCCCCACGCCTCCCATTGTTCCGCAACCCCTACCAACAAGGATTGGAGTATGCAATCCCTTCCCCCAAACAACAAAATAATTATCGGTTCCCCAACCCAAATACGCGACAAAACTTGTACCAATTCAATTCGCGGACAGTGTATCCTACAAGATTTAGCAGGAATACGAATGATGACAGAAGATATTTTTTCCCGACGGGAAGAAATTCTTCGTCAATGCAAAATGAACAAATGCCGCGAGCCGTCGGCACAGGAAATTCCAACCCACGTAATAATACGTGGCAACAAAGACAATCAAATGTCAATCAACTTGTTAGGGAAGTTCCCACCGAGCCCCAATGCCAAACACCAACCTATCAAATAAATGCAAAGGGAAACGAAACAGGCCCCCAAGGAAATTAACCGGGACCCTGGAGGCCAGTATTTTTTATAGGTCCCTCCCAGTGGTTGTACCTTCTTTAAGTGACAATAATGATATATTACCTATATTAAATGATTTTGGTGTTGCAAATATTTATTTCAAAGCGTTAATAGATTCCGGTGCATCGGTTAACGTGTTAAATCTGAATTTATTTGATAGATTACCAGCATATATTGAACGACGGTAAGTTTATAAGATTTCTAGTTAAAGTACCCTCTCATGGCGTAAGCTGGAAGAATCAGCGTCAGTGTGCCTATCCATTACGGAAAGTAATAGAATCTTTTCAGCAAATTTCATAATGTGCACAAATTTCTCATATGAGGCTATAATAAGTGCTAATTTTTTAAAATCTAATAAAGTGTTATTAGATATAGCGAACCACAGACTCGTATATCCATCCGACCCTATTGTCCGATGCGTGGAGAAAGGGGAAGCAACAGTGAATAGAATAAAGTCTTTTGTACCCCATTTTTCGTCTTGTAGGAGAAACTCAAGCAGCAAATGGATCGAGTCAATAAAAACAAAAATAGGAAAAATGCAGGAGTATAGGCAAACGGAAATTAAAAACATAACAGAATTATCGAACGAAAAAATACATCCCAGTGGTCTTCTTTTACATGCAACCTCACAAATGGAAGAATAGACACAACCAAGCACCAGTCTTAACCTGATAGGAAAAGACTTGGAAGATAAAAACTGTGGGTTTACGTTAGGTAAAACTAAGAACCCCCCAAAAACAATGCAAAGAGTTCAAATCTCACCAATGGTCACCCCCGTAAACAACAATTCCGAAATTTGGTTTGCATCCCCGTGTGGAGAAATCCCCGAAAATCTATTTTGTGTAGAACAGATCATTTCATATGAGAAAGGAGAAGGTTTTATTTGGTTGACTAATACACATGAAAATGATACGATTACATTAAAAAAGGGAACATGCCTCGTTGAAATACAAGTGATTTCTGAGTGCGAACTAAACGAGTGGAAAACTCCAAAAGAAGCTTAGTTAATACAAGATCCCAATTTTTTGAAAAATTTAAATTAGATCATATCCGAGATACAGAATTAAGAGAAAAATTATGCAAGTTGCTCTGGAACTTTAGAGATATATTTTCTACGTGTGAAGAGGACATTGGATTGATACCGTTCTATGAACATTCTATCTAAACTACAGGATTGCCTGTAGCAAAACAACCCTATCGCATCCCTCATCCCTATAAAAATTGGTTAAAGAATAAAATCCGCGAATTAGAAAGAAACAACATTATACGCCCAAGTATAAGCCCGTATTCGGCCCCTGTTATGCTAGTACCAAAAAAGAATAAGGACCTTAGGCTTGTAGTAGACTATAGAGCCTTAAACAAGCAGGTAGTTAGCGACAAGTTTCCCCTGCCCCGAATTGACGAAATCTTAGACTCCATCTCAACCCAAAATAAAATTTTTACATCTCTCGACCTTACACAAGGTTATCATCAATTTCAGATAGCAGATAATGATGTTCATAAAACTGCATTTTCTATGACAGAGTGTGGCTCTTATGAATATTTAAGAGTACCCTTTGACTTAAAACTAGTTCAAGTGCACTATGTAGGCCTTTATTACATTTATTACGTGGCGTAGACAATATTATTCATTTTGTGGATGATGTGATCTGTGTATGAGAAACCCCAGAGGACCATTTAAACACATTAGCCAAAGTTTTTAAAAAATTCAGAGAGGGTAATCTAAAATGTAGACCTGAAAAAGTAAAATTTACTTCAATCCGATATAAAATTTTTAGGAATGATAGTGACTCAGGGTCAGATATCACCAGATCCTGAAAAGATAAAATGCGTAGAAAACCTAAAACCCCCAAAAACTATAAAAAAATTGTGAGCAATGCTTGGTCTAACCAGTTATTTTAGAAAATTTATACGTAACTGCGCCCAAATTGCAAAACCTCTAACGGACCTAAGTAAAGGGACCCCCCAAAATATTACTTGGTCGTAGGATGCTCAAACTTCCTTAGACACCCTCAAGATAGCACTTACTTCCAAAACAGTATTGTCGCTGCCAGATTTTGAAAAAGAACAATTTTTAGTCACTGCTGATGCCTAAGCTTTGGGCATTGGTACTATTCTTTCACATATAGTTCTAATGAAAGGCCACCTCGATCCTCTACAAAAAACTCCTAATTATATATAGAAAGTCATACTATTCGAGTAGAACTTAATCAAAAAGGGAAAGCAGTTATTTTGCAACGCAATTGGAGCTACTATCTATGATTTACCATTTAGACAAATTTACACATTATTTAGTGGGTCGATAATTTAAGCTACGTTCGGACCATAAAAGCTTACAGTACCTAAGCACATTCAAAAATCCAACGGGAATCTTAGCTAGATGGATAATGAAAATCTAAGATCTGGATTACGAATTTGAACATTTGACCGGTAAAGAAAATGCCGCTTGTGGTTACTTGAGTAGATACCCTGAAAATAACTCCTCAGATAACGAAAATAAAGAAATAAATGCCATTAATCCCAGTAAACGAAAACACAAGAAGAATAAACCTAAAACCCAAATATTAGAAAACGAAATTAATCATAGCCCCTTATCGATGGCTAACATTAAAAGAAACCAAATTAAAGATGAAATTTTTTTGTCTCTCATTAATTATTTTGTCAATTCTGATAACCTCCCTGATAAGTTCAAAGCCCTGAGAAGGGAAATAGACCATTTTTGTTATGATTTAGACGAAGAAATCCTTTGCAGGATAGTAACAGGCGATACAAATAGAAACCAAACCTTGATAATACCTGTATTACCCCAAAACCTAATAATACCTGCCTTTTAATATTTTCATTCAGATACTGGCGGACACCTGAGAATAACGAAAACCTATAATAGATTAAAACAATATTTCTTTGTTCCTTCAGCATTAACCAAATTCAAAAACTTCATAAACAATTGCAAATCATATAATTTAAGAAAGAATCCCCAAACTTATCCCCATCTCCCAATGGGAAGAGTGCCGGTAGCGAGGTTTCCTTTCGACATTGTTTCATTTGATTTATATGGAACAAGTGGAGGCTTACCCGTTTCCAGCAGAGGCCATACTTGCATTCTTTCAGTTATAGATCACTTTTCCGGGTTCACTTTTGCTAAAACATTGAAAAATCAAGGCGCATACGCTACGAGTAAAGCACTAGTGAAAATATTTTTAAAATTTGGCGTCCCTAACAAAGTTCTCAGGGATAATGGAAGTAATTTTGTTTCTGAAGTAACAAAAGATTTAATGAGTTTCCTCAACATAGAGAAATTGATGACCTCCCCCTACCATCCGCAAGCTAATGGTAAAATTGAAAACAGGCATAAAATATTTTCCAATTTCTTGAGCATCTTAACAAAAGACAACCGAAACGATTGGTATCAATATCTACCTTACCTAACCAATGTAATTAATACCTGCCTATTCAGAAACAACTAAAGAAAGTCCTTTTTTCTTTTATTCGGACGCGATTTTAAAATACCCTATCAGGAAGTTATAGAATCCAGACAGTATTACAATAATACAGAGGACTAAAAGTAAGATTTTATAAAAAGGATGAGGAAAACCTATAAGGTAATTAAACAAGAACTAGAAAATTGCAAATTAAACCAAGAATTGAGAAATGAACCCAAGTTCAAAGGGAACGTAAATTTTAAGATAGGACATTTTGTCTATCTAAGAAATAGGGAAAATCTGGAAGGCAAAAAACTGACCAATTAGTATTCGGGACCCTTCAAACTAATCAAAAATACGACAATAATTTCATTTTTAAAATGATAAACTCTGACGACGGAAGAATATATAAGGCAAATTTTAATTAAATAAAAAGGGCCATGTACCCAGACAGATGGGCACCGAAACCCTCATCTACTGATTCGTCAAAAGCGGAAAATGAATTCCCCAAGTCAAGGCTAGCCGAGTTAAAGCCTTTCAATTTCAAACAAGACTATTTCGAAAATGATAGCGACGAGGAAAACTTTGAAGATTTTTTGGCCATAAAAAATCTAGTTGTCCCCAAAGGGAAATCCTTAATACCCATAGTGACAAAACCCCAAAAAGGCCCGAAAAGTTCATCATCAGAAAGCTCAGAAGAGTAAGACTATACTCTGTCCCCAAAAACTTAATTTTTCCCCGATAGAAATTCAACCCCTTGTCCCCACAAAAGATTTCCAGATGATATGGTATCACCAGCAACCCCGATAGAGAGGCCCCTATCGTTACAGGATGAATTAAATAGAGCTATGGAAACCCCGGGTGTAAAAACAAAGAAAACCCCACCCAGGGAAAGAAATATAAAAAATTTGAGAGAAACTATGGACATCATCAATCACCCTATAAAAACAAGGCAAAGTACCTTGCCTTGGACCCAGGAATACCCTGAAGATGAAAATCTAGGACAATATCATCACATAACGGTATCCAATGTCAAGCCCAAGGAATCATCCTCCTTGCGACAGACCATGTTACAAAAAATACCTTACCCCCCCCCCCCCCGAGGATATGGCATTCAAAAAATGGAGACACTCTACACAAACATTCGACTCCTCCCAGAGTTCTCAAGAATCTTTTAACTCCCCCAAAACAGGAATTCAGATCGAGGAAATGGAAAATAAACCCTCTACTTCGAGAAAAGACGAAATGTATGAAGCAAGGGCAGGTGATACTCCAAAATCGCAAAGGACTACCCTGGAAAGCCCTAATGATGAATCTTCAGGGACTAGTTCTACTTAATCCGACGATGAATCAGCTCCAGACGAACCCCAAGACGCACAAAAACGAAAACCAACTTCGGCTACCGCACATGCAAAAGAGGCTAAATTAACAGGTCAAAGATTCCTGTTAAAACAGTACAAAAAATTTTGACCTAATCTGTATGGGAAAGTAAAAAAAGAAAAAAACGCCAGAAAGCGAGCAGGAAGTTACCACAAAATCTGGCAGAATAATTAAAAAACCGGATAAGTGGAAATACGTCTAGAGATCAAGTACCCCAAAAACTCATAAAATAACGTTAAGAAAAGATTAGTAGGTTAAATATGCAAAAAGAAAACCTTAAAAAATGTGTATGGATACGACACTTCAACGAAAGCTATCCGTAAAAGGTCGAGGGAAATTAATAGTTAACTTTTCCAGATAAACTGAATCGTGGCTTGATAGAAAAACCTGAGGACAGAAGCAGAACAAGAATTGTTCAACCCCTCCTCCAAAAATAAAAATACCTAGCGCCACCTCGTTACAGACGAAACGACTATGGACCAGCTATTGCAGATGCGATCGAAACTCCTAGAAGCTTGGGCACATTTGATAACAGAAAGACTGAAAATCAATAATATGATAGAAGCCATACTTATATCTCTTAGTGAAGATAAGGCTTCCTAAGAAAAAATGAACAAAAAATAAATGAGTTCCTTGTGACTAAACAAATGTATAAATTAATCGAGACTGAGTTTATGGAAGTTAAGGAGCAGACCGCCAAAATCCAGAATGAAATGGAATCAATAAGCGACACCACGCTTGTTAAGGGATATAATTATCCCGACCAGCTCCTAAAATTACAAGCATTATATAATAAAATGCAAGAAATTGGTAAAAAAAGTGCAAGATTATAGAAACAGTACTGTTCTATCTGCAACAATAGCGGTACAAGAAGCACTGGCACCTGAACGAGTAAAGCTCCTAAGCTTACAGCATAAATACGACCACTTAAAAGCACAGAAAGAAATAATTAAACTACGACAGGAGCGTTTAGAAAAACAACTGAAGGAAAACAAAGCCGAAATCAACAGAGAATCGCAAAAACAAAGAGAATTCTGCTCAAACTTAGTGAAAATGGTTGAAACCTATTTTACATTTGAGGCCGACCTAGCCCT
Source organism: Artemia sp. Qi Xiang Cuo (assembly GCF_049724085.1). Classification (NCBI taxonomy): domain Eukaryota; kingdom Metazoa; phylum Arthropoda; class Branchiopoda; order Anostraca; family Artemiidae; genus Artemia; species Artemia sp. Qi Xiang Cuo. Next base: position 27,698,034 of record NC_142807.1, on the reverse strand, counting down.
CAATCCCAAATAGGAAAATATTCTTGCTAACAATTACAACGAAGGACCATCACCCCCGTTGTATTTCACAATCCCAAACCAAGCCCGGCATCATCATATTAAACCCCAAATGGAGTCTATTCAACAAAACCCTCCAACGGACAATAACGTAACTATTAGGACCCAATACCCTTACATCCAAATAAATGATACAACTGGCCAGGACTCCTCAGAGATCTCTTCACCACAAGGAACGCCAAAAACGCATCTGTTACCAGACGATACAGAAAACTAAGAAAATATTAATCGTGGCTATTAAAAAGGAGTTAAAAGTTCTTTTCTCGATTAAATACAAAAAAAAGAAATATTTTTTTTACAAGTTTAGTATAGTAAATTGTGCCAGCAAGGGCATAGCAATAATCTAATAACCCGTGCGCGATCCACGTTAAAGTAAAGGACACATACTTGTGTGGCGTTGGGGATAATGTTGGATGTCAGAAAGCTTACATTATCCGTAATGCCATAGCAAGTGTGTTAGAATTCTACAAAGCTTTTCGTCTACTGCATGATTTCTTAAATAGTTTTCGTCTATTTAAAACACTAGGATTCGAACCCAGCCGTAGAAGCTATGATAACTTTTGCTAAGCAAAAAAAACTCATAGTCACCTTTGAATCATTAATCTCAAGTACCAAAGGGTATATTCAAACTAAAGATTTTATCGAGACACCTACTACTTAAAAAAAAATACTGGAGCGACATAGCCCTGTTGGCCACAATGTAAAAAAAAAAAAAATTAACCACTAACACGGGGTCGATCCGAAATTTCCTTGTTAGCTGTTGATTTTATGTAATATCTTATCCAAATTCAAAAAACTGCATGCCAACAACATAATCAAACACTGAATTCTAGAATATCCTAACCTTTTATCATTCACCTTCATCATAAAACATATTTAGTATCTTTATTATTACGGCATTGGAAATCTTGATTACCCGTTTAGACGATAGGTCAAAGTAAAACCCTATTCTAGAAATATCTCATTATTATTATTATTAGCACGACAGCCAAACATATAAAACGCAGTATTAATTACCTAAATAATTAATAACCACTTCTCACAGTAAAACTCATAAAGGGCTTTGGTGCAAATAGAAACCAAAGTATTCTTTCAAAAAAAAAGTAAAAAAAAGAGCCCCTACAAATTGCATTAATCATCTCCCATAAGCTAAATGGAAAAATAACGTTGTGGCTTTTCAGAAAAATCACACTATTTACCTCAAATGTCATTAATCGCATACACAGTTCAATTGACCCCATGTAAAGCGTTAATAAGGTAATGAATCACCACCCGTAACTTCCAAACGCGTTTAAGAAACCACAAAGATTTATGATAATTTAGTCGGTTCATCTAAGCATATTGTCCTCGAATTAAACTACTGTCCCTTTTCATTTTTTTTTACTAACAATAAGAATAATTGACCCGTATACCGTTGTATATTTTGAGCTACTTTGATATCTTTAATGAGCAGTGAAAACAAAGATCATAGGAATGACTAACTTACAGTGCTAAAACGTTCAATAAATACCAGAGAATAAAAATACCAACGTCAGCAATAAGATAAAATTACCCCCGAGCAAATGAGAAGGATAGAAAACATCGTTTGGCTCAAACTGTTGATATTTTTGACACATGTTTTTTTATTTATATAAATATTTGATTACATTTTGATTATATTTTGGTCTAGTATAATCTAAAAATACATGACATAGTGTCCTAGCCAGTTTCGAAACCTAAATGAACAAAGAAGAATAATCGCTAGAGAATAGACGCAAAATAATAAAAAAAATCAATACCCTGAAGGTAAAAATAAATCAAAATTGTAGAATTTAAAATGCTAATTTTGACACGTAAATTTCAACCTATAGAAATACGATATAATCTTTAATAGGAGATAAGTCCGTATATACAAACAAAACATCAAGGCCAGTGTAATTCTTAAGTTATAAAAAAGCCCCAGAAATGCGCAAAACATAGGAAAACCTGAAAAGAAAAGTTTTATGGCCTTAGCCTATTGATCCCTTCGGTTCGTTGTATTTCTTGCATGGCATAATCTAAAGTTAGTTCACATATCTTTTAAATACGGTGTTACAATCGCCTTGAACAAAAATATTTCGACAAACTGTCCCCGCAATCTAGTAACTAATCACGTGTCACTCGCGCAGATTAGACAGTCTTGAGAAATAAAAAGAGGAACCTTCCATAAGTCAAAAGTACATGAAATTAGCTATCAAAGTTCTAAAATATCGTATCTGGAAGTCACAAATAAAACAGAACTAAAGCAAAAAAAAGAATAAATATTGATTAATTTTTCGACTTTTGATGGCCCTCTATAGAGAAAGTATTTTTGCTGACAAAAATTGTTGTACCATAGATTAAATTTGTAACTAACGCTTAGCTAACTGAACCATTGGCTTTGTCATCGTTAGCAAAAACAGCAGGACGCATACAGCCGGTAGGCAGAGGGCAAAATAATCGTTAAAAACCCTGGCAATTGTATCAATAAATTTAGCTGAAATTATCTTAAAACGAATTGTAACGATCAAAAGCAAACCGCGCAACTAGAATAACAAGAAAGCTACCCTGAGAAAATACGAATAACGATAAAAAAATCTTTCTAGGCTAGATGGCTCCTTAATTTTCGAAAGAATTTTGCAATGTAATTCAGAAATAATCACAAACCTGTAAGTCAAATGCGAGACTCGCCTCGAATAAAGCTATTTGCTTACAATCCAGTAATCAGTTGTATGTTATATATATATATATATATATAAAACAGGCAGTTTACTGAAATAGCTTTCCAAAAGGGTAAAAGCATAAAACCAATTATTGAAATCCTAAAATATCGTAGCTTGCAGTCATAAATTAGGCGACACAGATCCGTTAGGACCTATACAAATTAAAATCAAAATATGAAAGCAACCTAGGACATATAAAAAGAATAAATGAACTAGGCATAATATTTAGGGTGCAACCAAAAAGCATGTGTCGCGAAAACGACCCTTGCGTCAATCATTCATAGATTCGTTGTGGCAATATATAAAAAAAGGGGGCAATGTATACAACTAGGTTAACGTCTCTTTGACAATAACAGATATTATTCTGCTTCAGAAAACACACAATAATTAATAGGCCTTGAAGATGAGTGTCCACTAAAAATTAATGCATAAATCAAAACCCTTTCGTTAACGGGAACTTTTGAAACTAATCTGCGCTATAGTTGTCACGACTGTAAGAATAAGGCTGCGGTTTTAGCCTAATTCTCGAGAAATTGCATAAAAAATAGCGTAATCCAATTTCTATAGGTTCTCGCAAAAGACTCAAGTCCCGCAACATGTCGTCCAGACGAGTAGGTCAAAATTGGACGAATATAGGCCTGCCAATGTACAGACTAGCAACCAAGATTAATCACAAACTAACCAATTAATGTACAAATAAGCAAATTCTTCCAAAAATTATCGTAATTCATAAACGCTCATATAATAAGAACCACGGAATTTAATAGTTTTTACTAACCTTATGAGCTAGTCACGGCCTCCGATCCTTGCCAAATTTTATTCCCTCAAAGAAGAAGTGTAACATAGTAAACGGCATGTTATTCATGAAAATCAAGCTTTACGAAATGCATGCTATTTAATAGTTAAAAAATGTATATTCACTAAGGCACGTATGAGTTTGAACTAAAGATAATAAAAGCAAAACGAATATTTATACGGGGTATGAACGATTCAAAGATAGTTTCTAATGTAATCAAACGAAAGTTGAAGTCGTAAATTGCAGAGATTCTATCAATAGGTGAATAGAAGCCTACCACCTGTAACATACTGTAACACCGGCTCACAGTTAAAATGTATTTTTTGTTCAGAGACATGTTTGAATAACCCTGAATTGGAAAGTATAACAAAGCTTAATTTTTAAGAACTTTCTCTTTAAATCAAATCCCTTTAAAATGCTAACCTAGTAAAAAAAAATATATATGCAATAGTTAAAGTAAATAACAGTCTGTGCCTCAAAATCCGAATCAATTTAAAAATTAAAACAAAGCTGCCCCAAAACCATTACAACACTGATAGCTTCAAACTTGTAAAATATCGCGATAGAATTAAAAAAAGTAACAGAGAATATAGGTAATATTATAATCAAATCTATGAAACCCCCCACCCCCCTTGTCGCGTGGCACTTTCGTGCGGCACCCGCGTGGCACCGATGTGTGGCACCACGAAATCAGAATAGGCAAATCGAATAGATTCCTTTCAAAGATGTAATGAGTCAGAGCATAATACTACTTGAATAATTTATAAATAAAAGGAAAGAGATGAGTAAGATTGGAAAAATATGAAAATTCCGAGTCTTGTGGAAATAAGACTAGCCCACGTTAAACAAAATAAGAACTCTATTCACGCGGGCTAATTTTGCGATTAAAATACTATAAGGCAAATAAATTTTTATACCTTATGCCAGGCGCCCATTCAAACGCATACGCAAATCCATGCAAAATTTTAGGTAATATCATACCTCCGCCACGTGGCACTATCTCTGTCACTGAAGCAGAACAACCCGACACCTTAAACGTTGATTACGTATTCAGTTGAACTGGAAAATTTAATCTTTACTAACTAGACTTTGTATTCCACCAATTTTTGCGCAATTCTGAAATAGCCTGAAATAAGAAGTTTATTCCTACGTATTCTAACGATATTATTTGAGTAAACATCAACGCACAACTCTTCATTCGATCTAACTTAAGAATTAGCTATCAAAATAAGCAATTAAGGAAGAACAACTTTCAATGTAAAATAAATTAACTCCCTTTAAATTAATCGAGTTCGAGACTGAAAAACAAATTAAACAACAGGTAATTTAATAGCAGGAAATTATGAAAAAAAACCTTTAATCAAAGCTGAATAAAATGTGATAATAAATGAAAATGCCTTACAGTTTAATAGCTTGCTGTTGCCCTGCAATAAGTATTAAGGCCTTAGTTGTCGATGGCCTTAGAAGATAAGTTTATATTTTCAAACTTTGGTCGTAATGAAATTTGTTTACGTTGGCAGGATACGCAATAACTACGGATGCTTAAAGGATTATTTAAAAGATTGTTAACTACGGATGCTTAAAAGATTGTTGGATATGAGGATTTACCAAGTATTCATATATGTGCAAAAAAAAAACAGGGATCGAATGCCCAAATTAAATCCTGAATGAAAATTTGGGAACTCCTTCAAACTGATCGCCAGTTCTCGCATTTTTTAAAATATGCTAGCGTAAAATATGCTACTACCCTTTCTTTAACGATATAATATTGAGAACTCAACCAAAACTAAATAAAAATACACTTTTAACAGGAAATCAGTAGTGTTACCCCTCACACTCCGAGTGATAATAACATTTTCTTTTGCTTTCGATAAGTAATGAAAGCTCAATGTACACGGCAAAACCCTTTAATAAGAACAAAATAACCAAATAATCCGTAAAAGCCCCACGAAATACTCAGAAATCAACACAGGATGACTTATTCGAAATTGCTATTTGAATTGAAGCGACATTTGTAAAAATGGACTGATCCTCCGTCGTGGGAAGTTATGGTCATGGCGACGGCGGTGGTTTCTACTATCCCTCTGCCGCCACTTTGATCTCTGACTCTCTATGAGAAACATCTATACAGTTAGGAGAAGTGATTGTTAAATAGTAATGAGTTATAAATTACAGATTAATTAAACGATCCTACAATGTGGGGACCCGTTGGTCAACTGTTGTGACCAGTGGTACGTTTATCCCATTGGTCATAATAGTCTGGCCGGGGGACTCTCATGAAAAGATCAACATATCCCTCTAGGAAAAGTGACCTACAAGAATTACTCCACATTACTCCTTCCATTAGAAGAATCATTTTAACAAAAATGACCTACGGGAATCTGGAATGAAGATGCACAGGAAGTCTGATGCGTGGGGAATAACTATTCAGGGCGTAGGCACACGGTTGATTATTTTGTGGGCAGACGCCCTGACGGAGTATTTCCTTACGAAGAACAACTTGTGCAGAATCAGGAACCCAAGAAGACTAATAAAAATTAAATACCAAAAAAAATTATAAAAGCTAAGTAAACAGCTATAACTAATGACAAAGATCATCAAATTGAAAGTGCCTAACTAAATAAAAATAACCGCTTAAAGGAATTTGCAAAAGAGATGGGCAGAGAAGCCTCAGTCGTGAGGGAGTTGTGTTCCGGAGGTAAACCTAAAGTTCTTTTACTCTTTGGGTCTATCTTTGTAACAACAGTTCCTTACGAAGAACAACTCGAACAGGAAAAGGAACCCATAAATACTAATAAAAAATTAAATACCATAAAATTAAAAAGGCCAAGTAAACAACTATAACTTATAATAAACATTATTAAAATGAAAGTGCATAGCTATTACGCAATCATTACTATACCTTAAACTACTATAATTTAACATAACCATTTTGAAAATATATTACTATTATGTAATCATTTACTATGTAATCATTAGTAAATGTTAAATAATAACACATTTGCAAATACGGTACGTGAGTAACCGTCGACCACTGGTTAAGTGAAACCTCGAAACAAGCGACCATACGGTACGTTGCTAGTATTAACCCAAAATCTAATAGAATAAACTAAAAAAACAGCAACTATGATAAGATACCCGAGCCAGCAACAGCTAAGTAATCGTAGACTAGAAAATATAACCTCATGGAAGCTCAAGAAAAGCCATAGCATGGATAACATTAATACTTTATTAAAAGAATGGGGACTTATTAGAACAGTGGAAAATATCGACTGTCCAACACTACATTATCTTCTGAAATCTCGAAGGATAATCTTGGAACAAAGAATGATCCTGACACTAAAGGCAACCTTAGTTCAATATAACTTTTGTGAACGCAAAATGACAAGAACACACGAGCACACCAGACTAAATACCAACTTGTCTTTCCGAATTTTATTACAAAGGATACAAACAAGAAAATATAGCATATTGTCGGAATATAACCCTAACAGCATTAGGCCCGAGGACGATGATAGCAAACTAACTACAATTTCGTCCGATAAATTTCTATCCATTATAACAAAACAAAGAGTTATTTTAAAAGTTGAAAGCTTCCTTAAGTACTTGTATTACAATTGTGTAAATAACACATACCAAATCCCAATAAACTCTTTAAAAGGCTCTACCACTTTTCAAATTTCTCCAAGGAATTTTAAGGATATAAAGAAAATAACACTAAACTTTTTCCAACAAGACGAAGATCTTAAGGTCAAAATATTAGCCTGCTTATACGTAATCGTGCGTAAGCAACTATGCTGTTACCAATCGCATGTTAACTTAAGTTTTTCCGTAATAAAAATAATAAATAACCCATTGTCATTATCTCAGTTGTGCCGGAAAAGCATTCGACAAAATATGCGAAGGAATGACATAACTGCCACATTGGAGGGGCAGCACCTCCCAAACCAATTATTAGTGTATTTAATGTACTTGAATACATCTGAAAACGGTAAAAATAACGTAGTGTTTGAACTCAAATTTCTAAGCTCAAATGTGTCCTCATGGGAAAATTATCGACTTACCAGTATGCTGACATCTTCAAGTTCAAAGGCGGCATTACCTGATGATGCACCCATATTAAAATTAAAAGCCAATATCCGTGGAAGAAACTGTATATATAAATAATGTCATTAAAACTAATAATAGAAGAGCCCTTCAATATTATCTGAAGTGTCATGTCTATTTAGATTGATTAATATTTGAAAAGTGCATCATATGAATAAACTAGTAGTGTATGAATATTTTATAAAACTATGAATCAGAGAGTGAATGTCCAAGGATTTAAATACATCGTTAACAAATTGACAAAAAAAGGTAGTTTCTCGAAAGTCTCAATACTTTTGAGCCTGTATGGAACTTTAGAGAATCGAATTACGTTTGAATACACAAATAGCCAGGTGCAAGGTGGCACTGGTAAACAAGTAGATCAGCCTCGACCTAAAGTTGCCTTACATTCCATTCAAAAGTAAATATTCATTATTGGTTAATATGAAGCTTTAGAAGCATCGAATTACGTCGCATGAATAAGTACCCGAGTATGAGGAAATACTGGCGAAAAGGTAGTTTGACCTCGACCTTGAGTAAACCATGATTCTAACCAATCTTGAAAAAATTAACAAAACGAAAGCCAATAGAAACTACCTTTCATTTCAGAACAATGGCCAAGGCAATTATTGACACAGTTTATAACTATCAAGCACGCAAAAGAAAATATGATATACTCTGCAGCAATCCTTATTGTGAATAAATCAGGGGAAGATGTTTTTGCGAAAAAACGGAATGTCAAATATGAATTAAGGGATTATAACATAGAATCGTATCGTTTTGGACTACGATTGGCAAATAAACCCAAATATCGATCCGTAACAGGAAAATTGGGAATAAAATACAATGCGAGAAAGGATAAGTACCTTCAATATATGTAGAAGCCACGTGGCTAACGATGTTAGTTGTTCGCGTAAGAGTACAATCTATGTTCAAAACCCAAAAGAATAAAATCGAAAAAAAATATGTATAGAAAAATAGATTACATTGCAATATAAATTAACGCCTATTAGTTTTAAAATTAGACAGAAAGATGTGACTAACAAATGCCATCATAATTTTCATCGTTCACGCAGTGGCCCAAGAGGTCATAAAGCAGGAAATCATACCTAAGCATGGGAACTACCCCCAAAACAGTCATAATGGATGAAAAATACGAATTCTCCTATTCACAAGGAGACCGAAGATTATCACATACGTGAAACCAATGCGGAGCGTCTTCAGCTCCTTTCAAGTGGAATATTTAGTCGTTTACGAGACTGAAGCTCATTCATTCCCCTAACTATGAGGATTTTGTTGATCCAAGTTATGGAAAAATTATGACAACACGTAGAAATAGAGCAAAGACAGATCACATCGAGTCGAGTGAGATACAAGACCTGAACCCGGAACTCCCTGATAACCCTTAAGCCATAAAATATGGAAGGACATAACCTAGCGAATGGGAGTAGAGGTCCTCATTCGTGCCATGTCCAGTACCAAATCTCTACTTATTGTTTACGTGAGCCCGTGCAGCTGTAGAGATAAATATGCGTTTCTTAAGTAGCACAAAAGCGCGTAAGCATATAGGCTTGAAAATTTATAGTAAATCAAGGCCTCTCATAAAACCATGTAACCTACCTCATGTGTAGTTAGATAGTTGAAAAGTAAATGCTGAAGTAGTTGAGTGTTGAGTAACATTTAAAATATATTAAATGCTGAACGTGTGCCAGATATACATATATAAATATATATATATATATATATATATATATATATATATATATATATATATATATATATATATATATATATATATATATATATATATATATATATATATATATATATATATATATATATATATATATATATATATATATATACTGTGATATAAGCTCAGTAAACACAAGAAAAAAATGACTGTGTATAAGAAAAATAATACAATATGAAAATCTCAAGATTAATGCCTATATATATATATATATATATATATATATATATATATATATATATATATATATATATATAGGCATTAATCTTGAGATTTTCATATTGTATTATTTTTCTTATACACAGTCATTTTTTTTCTTGTGTTTACTGAGCTTATATCACAGTAATCCAGTGTTGCTGCAATATAAATGTAAAAAGCATGAAAATTGCTTTTATTCGTTTTATCTTTAATTTTAACTTTACCCCTATTAAGTTGATATTATTAGTGTGACTAATCACGACTATTACTTCGAGCAATAGTCCCTGTACAATATTCTATAAATTATGTATTATTGCCGTATGTGTTTTAACTTACGTAATTGTAAAGAGCATATGATTCTGCCTAGATATTTATATTCTAGGAAGCGGAGTAATCAGTTCAAATTCATTCATGGTATACCAGCACGCAACACAGATACAAACAAGTAGCATCTACTCTCATCATTTGTCAACCACCGATAGGTACTCACCAAGGAAATCCCTAAGGGCAAAACCCTGATGACGATCCAAGTCACCAAAGCTTAATACCAGGTAACATTACATCGAACAATATCGTCAAACCAAAGACCCCGTATATATATATATATATATATATATATATATATATATATATATATATATATATATATATATATATATATATATATATATATATATATATATATATATATATATATATATATATATATATATATATATATATATATATATATATATATATATATATATATATATATATATATATATATATATATATATATATATATATATATATATTTTTTTATATATATATATATATATATATATATATATATATATATATATATATATATATATATATATATATATATATATATATATATATATATATATATATATATCTGAACCAATGATTATCTAGAGAACCACCCCGACCCAAGCATGTCATAAAACTGCATAAAAATCCGTCAAATAACTATCCTAAGACGGCAAGGTCCCAAAAATTAAATTCTGAGGACCAAGAATAACCCTGGAGTTAATCCCTCAAAGACTATGTATCTTAGACCCCAATGTGTCGAAATAAGATTCCAAGTTTAAGTCTTGACTCTATACAATCGTTATTAGATGTCGCTAAAACAAACCATCCTCCATAAGAAGAAGAACCAAACACGAACAATGTAGCAGAAAATATAAAATGTACGTGCAAAACCTTCCCAAAATAAAGTGTCAGAGAAGAGACCCAACGAAGTTATCATTGTCCCAATCCCCATGATTAAGCAAACAATGATGGTGTATAATTAAAACAGGAATAAAAGACAATGCGTCGAACATAGAACCTGAGGTCAAGTTTTGATCCAACCATAATTACTCTTACATGTTATGACACAGCCCTCTACTCTAGTAAAAGAAGGACTGAATGTGAACAATCTACGAGAAACATAGACTGTACGAGCATTAGATTTTCCCGAGGATAAAAGTGTCCAAGAAGAGTTACCCAGCCCAGTGATCAAGATACCCATTTCATGTAATCAATTCCCCAAGGGTTAAATACCTAGTAAACAATTCAACAACTCTATAACATCAACCCCTCGTATATGACGTAACAAACCACGCACGGACAATTTTGTGCAAGTAGTCATACTTATGAGCAACATTAATGCTTATTCCAAGCAACAAGTGCCAAAAAGTGAAACACCTCGAAGGCAAACCATAAACAATTAGCCGATCCAGTAATTAATTGAACGAAAGCGCAAGATAAAGTGACAACGTATGTGAGTATTATAGACACGTAGAATGATGAAGTAAGTGCGAAGTTTTATGTATCCAACTTGTAACTTTAATGAATATTGAGAAACTTTTCATAAAACAGATGAAAACAAGTGCAAGCAACATTATCCCAGTGTTGCAATCAGATATTAAGTTAAAATCTATCAGGGTGTCAAATTTTTTGTCTTAAAAATTATTTTAATTCATACGTATCAATGTGTTAAAATTTAAATGTAACAGGATGCTCTTAGAAGTCAGTTACTTATCGTATCAGTATAGCGTCAGGTGGAAGTATAATCTAATATTAAAAGTATTGAACGCGTACCATATCAGGTAGTAAAAAAATTGCAAAGTCGGAACTTAATTGAGTAAAACCATGTAGAATTATTATCATATCATGTGAAGGTAATTTTAGTATTAGGTGGAGGAAAGTAAGAATTATATACGTAATCATATAACCAAATGCGTTAGTCAATAGAAACTCTTTGGCCCTTTCGCCAAATAGAGTGAATAGGTGATGGACTTTTAAGTAATGTCTTCATATATGTAGTCACATAAAGCAATCGGGAATATGAAAAAAAATACATATACATCTTACTAAACCTGAGTTAATTCAAATAATAAGTACCAAGTTAATTTTTTTTTACAATGATAAAGCGAGATCAAAATTCAAAAAGTAGAAAGAGTAGTAGTAACACAACGATGAGGAAATCATTAAGAATGGGAGAGGTGATATGTAACGGGATCAAAATTCAAAACCTCAAAATTTTCAATTAAAATTACACTAGTAAAATAAAATCACCCAAAACATGAACCTAAGAATTCAAGTAACCTACAGATCGAGTAATGTTTTAGCGTCCAATTTAAAAAAAAGTAGCAAAACAATTTTATGTTAATTGGACAAACTTTGTAAAAATCTTTTCCACGGAAAATGTAATAGCAATAAACAAATCCGCTTCTGCGTCACCAAAGTATGCAATAAATATCAGTGTGACCAAATCTTACATGACAGGTAACCAACAATAGGATTTAAATCTTAAGAGCTTGAATTCCCAAACTATCAAGAGAAGGTAGAATTTATCAAACAGAAAATAGTCACTAGAGATACAAAATATTTTCGCGTAATCTAATTGCATTGTTCTGAAAACTAAGTTTAGGACTATGTATTCCAATGCAACTAAATAGTATTGTCCTTTAACAAGTTTCACAGAGATAAATTACAAGCCTTCTGGAAACTAAGTGACATGTCGTTAGCAATAAAATTACAAAGTAAAACTTTGTTTCGTGAATAAAAATTCCAAAGTGAAGTCTTAGAGCTATAAATCGTATCAAAGTTTAAGTCGCCAATTGGTGTATCCCTGTCCAATAGTATTACAGGAGATACCACGAGCCAATAGGATCAATGTGACACATGTTTTAGCAATTCCTTAATGTAACCTCCGGTGAAATCGGAGGGTATAGTTGCTTAGAGATTAGCAATTTTGCCCCAGTCTATCAGCAGTCTATTATGAGTCTAGAGCCAGTCTATGAGGAGTTGAAAAAGAGTTTAGAACAAGTTTATAGTGAAAATTTGAGAACAATTCAATGTAAGTGATCTAAATGTTGCATTATACATACCCCAGTATATAACACTGTCTTAGTGCCTATGACTGCGAAGTGTATACAGATATTATTGATATTCCTGAGACAGGTCTGTATCAATAATGTGATTAAAAATAAATACAGTACTTTCTTAATTTTATCTATTCATGTTATCATGTGTATAGATAATTTGTCCTTGTGGCTCTAACCGCTCTCAAGGGAACCTGAATCCTTTCAATCTGATTTCGAATCAGTATGGCCATTAATATATGCTCCCCGTTTGAACCGCTGATTTAATTCCCCGCTACACGAAGGTCCCCCGCAAACTATGGTATAAAATATAAGAGGGATATAATGAAAACCACCTCATAAGAAAAGAATAATAAAGAAACCCCCCCCCCCATTAGAATAATAAACGAAACCCCCTCCCCCATTAGACACGGACACGATTTATGACAGCAAAATCTAATACGAAATTTGGGTTTTAGAATGTAAGGACACTAAACCAGCTGACAAATCCTGAACAAGTACTCAGAGAGATGAAGAAGTATAAGCTAGATCTCGTTGCTCTAAGCGAAGTCAGGGGAATTGGATCTGGACACGAACAACTAAGAGAGGGTTACTCACTAATTTACAGCGGAAATGAATCTCGGCACCAGGCTGGAGTTGGGATAATGCTGTCTGACCAGGTCGGTAAAGCACTAGTTGAATGGAAGCCAGTCAGTGAGAGATGCTTACTTGCAAGATTTGTAACCAAGCATCTGAAAATTTCAATCATTGTATGTTAATCTCCTACGAATGATGCAGACGATACCGATAAGGGGTCATTCTACCAAGCTCTTCAGTCATTGACGTCATTCAGTCATTGACGGTCTCTTTTGACTCTTTAAAAGTGAACTAGAAATTTCAATTTCCAATCAAATGAACCCTCTCTAATGTCTATACGAGCATCCCTTCTGTAAGAACCATATATGCCCCCAGGGCATAACTTATAACCCCAGTCACCGGTCCTGGGGGGCTGTGTCGACCCCATAGCTTTTATCATCTGATGTTTGGACTATTATTAACACAACGGCTATCTCAAAATTTTTATCGAATGGGTTTGGGGAAAACAATCTGGAGGGGGGCTATTAGCCCTCTGATCTCTTTTGACTGTTAAAAGTGAACTAAAACTTTCAATTTCCAATTGAAAAAGCCCTCTTTGAAATGTATACCAGCATCCCTTCTATGAGAACCAAATATGCTTCCAGGGCATAACCTACAACACCTACCCCCGGGCCCTGGGGGGTTTTGTTGATCCTGGAGTTTTTATTATCTGATGTTTGAACTATTTTTAACAAAATGGCTATCTCAAAATTTTTATTTGATGGGTTTGGGAAAAAAGAGCATGGGGAGAGGCTTGTTGCCCTCTGATCTCTTTCGACTCTTAAAAAGTGAACTAGAACTTTCAATTTCCAATCAAATGAGCCCTCTCTGAAGTTTATACGAGCATTTTTTCTATAAAAACCACATATGTTCCCAGGGCATAAGTTACAACAACTTCCACCTAGCCCTGGGGGGTTTTGTTGACCCCGAAGCTTTTGTTATATGATCTTCGAACTATTTTTAACAAAATGGCTATCTCAAAACCTTTATCGGATGTATTGAGGGAGAAAGAGCGTGGGGGGAGGCTAGTTGCCCTGCGATCACTTTTGACTCTTAAAAAGGTCACTAGAGCTTCCGATTTCCAATAAAATGAGCCCCCTCTAAAGTCTATAGGACAACTACTCCCACATAAAGTGCCTCTGGAAAAAAAATTACAAAACATTGGATCCGTATGGCATTTACTATAGGCTACAATATGGTGTCGCCTCTGATATAGTTGAGCAAGATTGATTAACGACTCATTTCTAACCTCTTTAACTAAACAAAAATGTGGATTATAATTTTACTCAACCAAATGTGGATCAGCTAGGCTTGTTCCAATGACTATACTCTTTGCCAAATCCATGGTCCTGTTATTTTGGGCCTTTATTTTATATTTGTCATCAGCATTCAAGGAGACAAGCCCACCTTCATAACCGATTTTCAACTAAAAATTTTAGACACGCGTGAAAAATTATATTTAACTAACATGGGTGCAGCGTTTACTATCAGGAAATATTAATAAATGAATAATAAACTGCACCTAATTTTTGTGCGAGAACACATTTAAATCCATACAAACTAAAAGCTGCACTATAACAAGCGATAAAAAGTCCTCAATACAGCAACACAAGGAAAGGGAAAAATATAATGGCATTTATTTAAAAAAAAAAACGCATTAGATAAAACGTTTTTCGTGCGTAACAACAAGTGCGAAACATTTTTCGCACTGCGCTTTTGCCTGATGTGATATTTTATTAAATAAAAAATACAGGTTTTTTTTAACTGAAAGTAAGGAATGACATTAAAACTTAAAACGAACAGAAATTATTCCGTATATGAAAGAGGCTGTCCCCTCCTCAACGCCTCGCTCTTTACGCTAAAGCTTTTTTATTGTTTAAAAATAAGAGTCGTGAGAAAGCCAAACATTAGCATAAAGAGCGAGGCGTTGAGGAGGGGACAGCCCCTTTCATCTACGGAATAATTTCTGTTCGTTTTAAGTTTTAAGTTTTAACGTCGTTCCTTACTTTCAGTTAAAAAAAACTTGTTTTTCTTATTTAATTTTTGAACGTTTTTTAATTAATGCAGGTTTTAATCTTGTCTCACCGTACATGAATAATTAAAACAAAATTTGCATATTAATTTTACTTTTATTTGGTTAAATGTCTTTTTCGAAACTTGTTTAATTGTATTTAAAAATGTTTTTATTAGTAATAAATATACATAACTTACGAATTAACTTACGTAACGAACTTCTATATTCATATATTTTTAATACGTATATTAGGGAGTTTGCCCCCTAGTCGATACCTTGCTCTTTAAGCTAAAGTTAGAATTTTGTTCCAACTGTTTAAAAATGGCCGCTTAATCACAAAGGCCGTTAATTAGAATAAATAGCTCTTATGAAAGTAATAAAAAATCTTTGGCTTAAAGAGCGAGATATTGACTAGGGGGTGAAGCCAATCATATATATAATATTTTCTGTTCATTTTAAGTTTTGATGTTGCTGTTGTTGCAGTTGAAAAACTTGTTTTTGTTATATTTAATTCCTGATCTTTTTTTAGATAATGCTGGGAAATCCGGCGTCCCCTTCATAGCAATGTCCCTTCCCCCATGAAAACTTCCTTCATGGAAAGATCCTCCCACATAACCCCCGTATGTATCTATTAGTATCAAAATACCGTTTTCTAGAGTTTCGGTTACCATTGAGCCGGGTCGCTCCTTACTTACAGTTCGTTACCACCAACTGTTTGAAAGAGGATCAGCTATAACGGAGACAAAAAAAAGTTTAGCTTTTATAACTCAAAAACTGTAAGGAGGATTTTTTGTGACATATCCTAAGTTAATGACATATTTAAGCTGCACGGTTGTATACTTTGAAGATTTTTTCTCATCAAAAGCTATGGAGAAAATTTATGTTCGCAAAACGCTCGACTCTTACAGAATTTGAGATATTTTCTTTCGTTGTGGGCATAAATATATTTTTATTTAACTCTTATTTATTTTCTCCATATGAAATCTAAGAACAATTACAAAAATATTTAAGAAAATTTATTAAAAGTAGCACACAGTACAGTATATTCTGACTGTTCTAGCTGGTTCAAAAGTTGTGAATAAAATTTTGCCAGTTCCCATCTATTTGCTACAATATGCTCCTCTTTTTGTAGTTCATCCTGACCTGTAAGGCTTGATTATGTAGAATTTTCACTCTTTATTTTGTTTTGACTTTGAATTCTCATTTTATTTATTTGATTCAGCTGAAAATCAGGATCGAATGCGACCTGACAACCCTTCAAGTCAGTTTCTATTTGTTATTATGCACCCAGTTTTACAAAATAAAAACAAATTATGTTCAGAATCAAGTTTTAAACAATTCTAATTAGAATTTTATTGCTTGTTTAGAAAATGATACTGCATACCAAATTTTGAATCAGGACAAATCAATCAGTTTCTCGAGGTTTCCCCAATCAGTTTGCAAACCAATATCAAACTCAAAGTGAATAAAAATGTGACCATAGGATAACCAAAAAAAACTTGTTTATAATGTAGAGCAACTTAAGAACTATGAAAAGCACTTCTACAAGAAAAGCACTGCAACCATTTTACAGTAAGCAGAAATATTTCATAATGATTCACTGTTACATAACCTTAAATTGACCAACCAATAGGCAAGACGTTTTGTAAAAAAAAAAATCTCTTTGGCTAAGTAGGACAATTTAGATATTTTATCAAATAGTAAAATTAGAATGAAATAACAATTAAATAAAAAAAAAAGTAAATTGGGTTTCCGCCATACCTTCTTAAAATCAGTAATACAAAAGGACTTCCACTCTGAATGACTTGAGAGCCCAAATTGTGCTACTTGGGTCTGTGTCCCCTCAAAAATTCCCTTTCCTCAATTTCAAATATATAGAGATGTTGTAAATTTTTAGATTTTTGACCTTTCACGGGATTTTATGTCTTTAATATCGCAGCACGACCTAACTTTCTCACTAAAGTTACAACAAACCCCCCCTCCGTCCCCCCAATCACCCACACCCTAACTTTCCCAATTCATGATCAAACGGTTTTTTTTTAGAACGTTTCTAATGGAAAATAATAACCATTAAAGACCCCATTATGTCTAAAATTTAAAGTAACTCAAGTTCATCCTTCACCAATGGTGTTTCTTTTCCACTATAATTGGTATTTAAGTGTTTCTTAACTTGTTAGTAGAGAGGGGTCAGAAGGCCCCACGATTCACCCCTGCTGCCACCTACAACTTTTTTTGCACCCCATATATGGGCATGGAATCCCTAGGGAGAAAGATTACGTAATGGGGTCAATGACCTCTTTTTCCAAGGTCGATTTATTTGATGTTTCTATGTGTAATAACTCCGGGGCGAAGGTTGCACATGCGCATTGAATTCTAATGGGAACAATGTTTTTGATCTAGGACCCGAAGGGGAAGTGAATTTCCGAGAACTTGATTGCGTAATCGATCGCGAATGTCATGGTGTCCAGAAATAGTATTTGTTGTTGTTGCTCTCGAGTCAAATGTTATGACTTTCCCGGAAACAGTTAGATCACGTGTTTCCTTCTCAGCCAATCAGCGAGTCGGATACATCCTCCTTCTCAGCCAATCAGAGGGCTTGTTACATATTAGCGGTGGTGGGAATATAAGGAACGGGTTTTTTGCTATAGTTTTATTAGTCTGTGAATAGAATTCAAAGGAGTGAGAAGAAGAACAGTTTTGACTTTACTCATTTGGATATATATTTGTGTTGATGGCGATGAGTGGATTGTTTACACTATTAGAAGTGGATAGTGGAGTTGATGATAATAGTACAAGAGCATCAAACATTGCGGTGGAAATTACGAAAGGATCGCGGCTTTGTCTGGAATGGGATGCAGTATATGCAAGATATGTAATATCCTTGAGCAAATTTTAAATGAAGGATCAATTATGTTTCGCCACTAAAGTTGATATAGCACATGTGAATAGACTTCAATGTGCTTTAAGTGCATCAGTGAAACATATTGAAGACAATAAACAGTATCGTTAATTGTACATGCTCTGTATTATTTATGTTGTCGTTCTAACTATTCAATAAAATGGTTTTGAAATCGAAAATGTTCCATTTCTTTTCTGGTTAGGTCTAACGAATCAGGATCAGTCTAAAGTCAGCAGTCAGAGTGGAAGGATTGAAAAATGAATAAATTTGAGAAAAAGAGAATTAGATAAAATCTAGTGTCTATGGAAAAACATTTGATTTTGGATGATGATTTTCTCGAGTTATCTCTTAAACGCTGGATATTCACTTGTCAGGGAACACTTGACAATATAATGAGGAGTGATTCTCCCCCATTGGACTATTGTATGAAACTTTTAAAATGTGATTCAAATGCATATGCTCAATTTATTGATATATTAATTGGAACAAGACAGAATAATATTGTGGGTATACTTTTGAAGATACTGTCAATTGATTCAATGTAGATGACTCCCCCATAAGTCGAAAGAACTAACTTTACAGAGTTACTCCTCTCTCCCACATTTCCCTCTCGTTGAATTTATCGAACGAAGAGGATCAGTTTCGTTTTAGCTGTGAGTGAGTTGACATCGGAAAACGAAAAATGTTCTATATATTTACATTGTGCATGTACACTCTTGGCAGTTGGAATCAATGTGAGACTTGTACAATTATTGATGACTCTAGTGAAAAGTGTAAATTATGTAATCCTTGTAAATTACATAGAGGCTATGCAGTACAAATTAAAGGATGTAATTCATGTCTTGAGGAGGTGTGTGACTCACATCCTAGAGGGCACCTCTGCTCCAATTGTCACTATGATAAATGTGATCAGTGGGAGAATACTTACCCCGCTATGATTGGAACGAATCCCAAACGTGATTTCAGTTTATTTTTACGAGATTAGTATCGTCGCGGATTTAAATTATTCTGGGAAGAGGAATCTGGTCTACGATTCAACTGTTGGGGTAACAAGATAATCTGGTTTCTACGTCATCGTTGTGACGACACCACCTACTATGACTATAAACCATGTGATTTTTATTTGGCAGTTACCGAGTGTGATTCACCACTTGAAAACACTGTATGTGATATTGCTTCAAATAGACAGATTGAAACTCTTGAATTTCATAATATGAATGCAAATAGTATCATTGACTATACAAAGAGATATGACAAGAGTGAAGTTACATTGTACTGTAGAAAATGTGACCTTGACTTTGCAGTCAATCAAGATCAATATACAGTGAATCCAAATGATTTACCAGCATTAATGGTTCACGATACTTGCCTATGCATCGAAGATGAAGAAATATAAAGTGAAGGTTTAAAGACATTGTTGTATATATATATACATTTTATTAATAAACAAATTCACAAAAATTTTTTAAGCACTTTTCTCTTATGGCACTGAAACCAATACTATATAGGTCTGAGAAGATATTTTCCACTTGAAAGTCATTCAGACGGGGATTGCCTACATAAATGTGGAGAAACTGCTTGTAAGTATAGCCATGACATCGGAATACAAAATATAGTAGTGCATGGGAGCCACAGCTTTTAGTCGTTAGATCCTGCACCCTCTTCCGATTTTGAATAATAGTTTTCCCACTGCTCTCAATATAGTTGCTGATGTGAGGTGTGTAGAATGCATAGGGTAGACCAAGAGGATCAACAAATTCAATCGTCTTCATTGTTTGAAAGATGCACAGCCAATGACCCGTCATCACAGTCGAGGGACTGCTATTAACAATAATCAAGGTATTGTTCACGCATTGAATTTTTCCAAGATAGTCTGAGGGTAGACAATAGGATTTGTACTGGGACATGTAGGGGTCCATATTAAATACATTGATTACTTGACTGGTGTTCATGGCGCCAAGTCTAGTAGAACACTGCCTTCGGGAGTGATTTCCTAATAGGTTTCATATTGGTTTAGTGAGATTAGTGCAATACTCTCAGCCAATGGGTCGGTAAATGTACACTCTAAACGCACACTCCCCGTACGTACTATACTCATATCCTGTGTACCCGACAAATCCAGTACAATGATATCATGTGTTTTAGCAAACATATCTTCGGTTATACCATTTTCAAATAGTTAAGAGTCATGATCTAGGGTTTGCATGGTCAACTCATACAATGTTCTATAGGATCTATCAAAAGATATATTGTAGAGTGGGATGCCGTTTACTTTGCACACAAGAGATGAAAGTCCAAACATCTCGAATTTATGTGGGCATTCAGTCCATGATCCTATTGCACTGGCGCTCTTTACAAATGCCAACTCCAATTTCGAAGGGATTTCGCCATTGATAAAGGATGAATCGGTGAAGGTGCGTGAGCCCATTGCAATATGACGTTGATTGGTGATTGTATGAGGAACAAGTAGTTTAATATTGTTGCCATTGGCTCTCAGTTTTTCCACGGCCAAAGCAACAGAACTCATAACCTGCTGTTTGCGTACATGTAGTATCGCTGAGTTGAGGGAGAGACTTACATTGGGATTGCCAGCAAGTTCTTTTCTCAGTATGAAATTAGAGGGTGTAAGCGTCAATTTTATATCCATTTTAACATTGGGTGGCAACCATTGGGGTATATTAAATAGTTCATGATATATTTTTACAACTAGATGTAATTCAGTAGTTGTAGCATTTTTAAAGTGCATCTGTACTATCGGTATTAGTAATATATTCATATCCATTGGAGGCGCCTCTCAATTCCTTGTATGACTTGGGTGTCATCAGCATGAATTGCATATATCTTGCATAGTTGGAGAGATTGTTGCTTGTGCTCACCAGCGTGCGATTGATGTAGACACTAATTTGACGAAATAAATTATGTAGTATACAATTTTCAAAGGATATTCCATCGCCCCGAATTGGCATTGTATTATCGGATTTCCGGACTTTCATTTGCAAATCTATAAATGTGGAAGATAAATCTATGAAGTAGTCTTCATTGGAATAAATTTGAAAATGTATGTTTTCAGAGAGGGGTTGCTGTGGATAAAATTGTTCATAGTATCCATGCTTGACACTCACATCAACATTTTCAGCATTGAATAGATTCAATGAGGCGGTGATTGAGGGTTGAGAATCCTTATGCGGTAGGTAGGACATCCTAGGAGAAGAAATCTAGTTTCGGTCTGGCAATTTTCTTTCTTGGGCTTCTGTTTACAGGACGTGTCGGCTTTTTCCTTCTTTTCTTTGACAAGAGGGATGTCTTATGTTTCCGACCTGAGTAGAGACTGATGAGTGATGCGTTGTTTTTTGACGTTTTTAAGTCTTTACCATTCTGTTTTAATCTCTCGCCAAGGCCTCGCACACTGGACCTAAGATTTTCCGAAGCACTTTTCTATAAATTATTTCCAGAGCCCCAATCGTATAGTGTAGAGGATGCAAAATCTATCGCCGTCGGTACAAGATATTTTCTAGCCAGTGGTAGTGAAGAGTGAAAGAGCTTAGCAAACCAACTGCCAAGACTATAGCCAGACATTGACGAACGACCCTTGTAGTAGTCCATTCCATTGCCCTGTTGTCTTGGGCCAAGAGTATTAACATAGCAGTCAATATCAGGACAAGTGAATACCAATTTTTTATGAGACATCTTGCTTTTGAATGATTTGTCTAAAATGTCATGTAATCAAATCCAAACATTTTTAAATTTCTATGGGATCACCCTTTTTGTTTCTTATTGTTATCTGACAGAGTTCCAAATAGGAAGTTTTTAAGGGGATATACTGAAGATGCTTTATATTGTAGTGGTGAATATGTTCTTGATTGGTTTTTCGTTCAAGAACTCGTTGGAGGGGAGCATTTGAATTACCAACCCGAGATGTTTCCACAAATGAAGCATAGAGAAATATACAGGTGTCTGTGGAGAAGGTAGGCGGATAGTCAGTGAAAATGAAATTAGTGTTTCCGGCACTTTTACCATTGATTATATTGAGCTTAAAGCCAAGAACATCCCTTTAGATTATCATTGAGAATAACCTTTTCACTGGCAATAGGTGAACTAATGTAGATCTTGCCCCTCCTCCTTTGAATAGTTGAAATGAAAAGCTCCTTTTTTACGAGCGGAAATTCTTTTATTGATAGTACGACATAAATCATTCATACAGGTGAGTTCCTCGTAGGGTAATTCAATGTATGGATAATCCATCCAATTGATTTTTTGAATTTGTTCTTGATCACCTGGTGGTGGCGGCCAATCATAGGGTCTAATTTTTATATCATATTTCCGATCCTTTCTCAGGATGTCATAGGTATTTTTCAGAATACAGTCAACAAGAACCACTTCATACTTTCCGTCGAATTTGATGGTGGGGGGAGAGTGTCGTCCAAAAATCACTTGTTCTATTCAAGTCATTGTAGAGAGGATCAGAAACATTGGACATGAAAGTCACATAGAAATCATTGGGCATTGTTAATATCTTCAACACTGACCCAAGAATCAAAATCTGAGTTGTATCCTAGCCAGCGAACAAGCAACTGTTTCTTGTCATGGCGTATACGACTCTTTAATATCTTTTCAATTTGATAAATTTCACTAGTGTTTCTAACTTTTTGCAGATCATATTCATAAAAACCACCGAGAATCTCATCATCTTTGTCGTCTCGCAGTCGATAAGTTATGGGTATAGTGTATAGAATTTTGGACACTTTAAAAATTTCAGTGCTCCATAAATAATTCCCCTTTTCAAAAATATTGGTGGTTCTATTAATTCGAACAGTATCACCAACATTGAATTTCTTCTTCTTTTTCTCCTTTTCACCCTTGGAGTATTGCTTTAGAAAAGCATCAAATGTATTTTCATTGTAGTGAACATCCGTTGGTGTAGAGTTGGACAGAGATCGATGGGGTCGATGATTGTATATCTGCATGATTTTATCTAAATCATGAATAAAATCCGATGTATTTTTCAATGTGCAATATATTGGAATTAATAGATGAATCGTTCTTATTAATAGTTCAGCCAATGCAGCCTTTATCGGGCTGTGACTATGAGATAGTGTTGTATTATATTTCAAAATAACCTTTTGCACATGGGGATTAACAAATTTACTACCGCGATCCGATTAAATTTTTCTATACGAATCCTGTTGGAGAATAATTTCAATGGCCCGAGCAACTTCAATACCTCTCTTTGATCGTAGTGGAATGGCATATGAATAGCGGCTAAAGACACCGATTGCCACTAGAATATATTTGTAGGGGGCATTGTGACGTTGTTGAAGTGCGTCTAGAGTTAAAAGATCCGTTTGCATTATATGCAGAGGGAAAAAGGCTTTAGTTTGTCGATAGTGATTACTGCGAAGCCTGTGATTCCGATGTAGTGTGTAACTCGGCTCATTTTCTAGATACTCTTTTGCATTTTTCAATGTGGTGCCGGTGGCTTTGGAAAGCGTTTTGGGAGAACTTAAACTCCCCGCTTCACCAATATTTTCATAGACACCTTTCAAAACTTCATCCATTTTGAACGTAAACACGTAGTGTAATGTCCACTCCCCTTTTGCACACTGGAGGGTGAATCAATTCGTCTTCGCTTTTGACTAGCAGCCACAGGTGTTGTAAAATCATTGGTGCTGCTAGTATCTTCAAATATTGAATCTTCTTCTTTTTTAAATGGCGTTGTTGAAGGACTATATTCTCTTAGTTTCTTTAGAATTTGCTTATTGCCAATAAGACTTTTGGGAAAGTTCGTTACGTACAGAAAGGTGTATAGATTATTGTCAAAGGATAAGAGTCCTTTACGATTCGTCACCATATCGCAAATTCAATCAACTAGATTATAAATCTTTCCTTGTCTCATAATTCGTTTTCCCATGCTATATACACGCACTTGAACACCGGTTTCCAACACGAGACATGATAATACTCTTTTACTCTGTTCCCGATTGGAGAGAGGCAATAGGTTTCCAATTTTCAATACAATCGAATTCAATTCCTTCTCCTTTGATGCTGCTGCAGAATCTTGAGGAGATGTTTCCTGTTTAGAAGGATTAATGGCAGCCCTCTTCTAATATGGCCTATGTTTTTCCACACGTCGCAATTCATCTGGAAGCAAAATCTGTTTTTTGTCATCTTCAATACTCTTGTCATTAATGGCTTTTCTTAGATTATCCTCAAAATTTTAGACTGGTGAAAGAACAATTTCAATTGTTGTCACGTTATATTGTTTTGCCAGTCTCACTAGAGAAAACTGTTTACAATTCCTGCAATTATCGGTCGTAAAAGTGTGAAAAAGATACAGCCTGCTTGAAGAAGCCGTTTTCTTTTAAATTTTTTTACCTTTTTTTTAAAATACAAAGCGCGTACACTTGAACGATGTTGCGTTGTCTGTTGTCTAACACCTTATGGCAGTTGAACATTGCCCTCAGTTAAATTTAAACAAAGTTCAGATATTAGATTAATGAAATCATTGTCAACCCCATGTTTGAGTATAGCATTCCTAAGCAGAGGTTTTGAAGTGCTTAAAACAGAAAACAGATGCCGTTGTTCGTGCAGTTTCTTCAGTGTCATAATGGCGACTAATAGTCTTTTCTACTGTTCACGGGAAGATATACTGTAATTTCATTGTTGAAAATGTCGGTGACTACACGCAGATCCTAGGGAGTGCTCTGATTAAGATCCAGCAAAATGTAACCGTAGGGTTTGATAGTTACCTGAGTGTACGTTGACAATAGACATTTTGGGGCGCCGGGATATATCTGCTTATTGAGAGTTATGAGCGGGCTAGAATCACGGACAACTCGATAGATAATATAGACGGTGCAATTCAAAGCAAGGGTTCGCATACATTTGCTCTGATGAAACAGATTGTGTAGAACTAGAGTAACGGAAATGTGTTCATGATGGGAGCGAACGGTGAACAATTGTAGCATTTCCTGTGAGAACTGTTCAATGGATTCAGCCAAATCATCAATAATCAACCACGAGTTCGGTTCAATACTATTGAAAACATCAAGTCTCCGTATGAATTGTATTGGTATGGTTGTGGCAATAGCTTTTATTTTATCATAGGACTCTTGCCAAATACCATAGCAATAGTAGATTTTTTTTGGTTTTTCCAAAAACATTTTATCGCAATTTTGAATTATTCTAGCTAAAAGCGTTGTTTTCCCCGACATTGAGGGACCACACAGAAACGATCTGAAGGGTGTTTTAAATTGATACATGCTGCTGACAACAGTCGGACTACAACTAACTGTAAATCGTATGTGCTCAATGAATGAGTAGTAATTTCCCCATAGATCTATCTATTCAAGAACAACAAAAACAATATTTCATGTTAGCATTTATTTCGACACTGCATGAAAACACTTGTTCAACATGAACAACGATAAAAATAACACTTGTTCAACGTGACAAAATTTCAGGGTCAACATGAAAACTCTATTTGTTCAACATGAACTGCAATGATAACACTTTATAATAAAACACCTTTTGTCTTTAAACACTTTTTTGTACAACACTTTATGTACAACAACAACACTTTATGTCCAGCAACTTAAACACTTTTCTGTACAAAAAAAAAACAACAAACACTTTTCTATACTACACTTTTTGTACAACAAAATACACACACGGGAACTAGCAGCACAGTTGAACATTATGAATTTAAAGGTGTGGGTCCCCCCCCGGGGACCGCGAGGCCGAAGGCTGGCCGCGGGCGGGACCCCCAACCCCCCGGGAGCCGCGGGCGGGGCCCCCCACCCCCCGGGAGCCGGAAGTGGGACGGGCCCCCTCCCCCCGGGGACCGCGATGGAAAAAGAATAGGTGTCGTCACTGCTATGGGTTAGTTGAGGATGGGTTAGTGGTGGTGGTTAGTGCGTGGGTCAGGGTAGTTAATTTATGAAAGGTTGAGGGGTGGTGATGGCTAGTCAGATTAGGTTAATTTATCCAGACCAAGTTGATTGCGATAGTCTATGCATTCAACTCGGTCTGAAATACGATAGTGGCCGTGGGGTAGGACAGTCACACCACTCTCGAGCACATAGACCTTGTCGGATATACATGACATTGCATTCTTTTCTACTCTCACAGTATAATTTATATACTGTAGAGAGCAAATTGCAAGCACTTGTGCTCTTGGCACTAGGCTACTTTCTTCACAGTCTCTGTACACGCTCATGTTGAAATTGCTCTTTACAAAATGTGTAGGCACCCCTTTACACGCCTTCTTTTCTTCCCCACTATGAGTTTCCACGCAATAAACTTTGGGGTCCGGGAACACCCCCCTGGATATCAAATCACTCCCCGTCTCTGATTTTAATTTTAATAGTTGGTTGGGGGCTTGACGTTTCACCAGCTCGGGGTAGAGAGATGGATTCCAGTTGGTGAAATCCATCCGCGAGCTGATGTGCACCCCATTTTGCAAATCACCCAATAAATCTTCAGTCCCATTTACCTTTAACAGCAGAGAATCTGTATCACCATAGTAAACTTGAACCCCCCCCTCCCCTTGGCCATTGCACCGTGCACACATTGTAAAAGAACGACAACATGAGCTTTTTTGAAATTTCTAGTACTGAACTGCCGCCTGCAATATTCTTGTTCAGTACTACATTTCGCTTTCGCCTGTGTAGAAGAACCATACCGGCCTCTATGCTCGCGAACGATGTAAAATTGGAGTCGGCAATAATTCTTGCACACTCTAGAGGGTCAGTCACGACGTCACAGCGAGATCTATTATGAACGCTTTCACACATTTTGCCAAAAGCTGAATTTAGGATGTGCTTATACATGTCCTTCTCCACCTTTGAATTTTCCTTAGAGCGTTTATCGACAAAGGTATTGATAAACATTTTCAAGTAGGGTCGCTGATTGAACTGCAGGACCCTGTGTATTTTGGTGATTTTGAAACCATTGCTCACCATCCAGTGCAAAAGCACATGGTGAACAACGATATTCTCCTTAGGGTCCAAATCAGCAATAAGTTTTTGTTTAGAGGGAGTCCAGTGCATCCCCATATCCTCAACCAATGAACGATTGTAGGGGCTCAGAGAGTCCCTGCTCACGGGCCGATTGATACAGGGAAAGACAAAATCTTTGACTGAGTCGTGAAGCGCCAGCGGAATGTGACCATCAACTTCAAAGAACCATCCTTTTGGCCCATTGTCCTTGATAGTGGTAATGTTGGGGACCTCACAAGGATTCTCAAGCCATTGATAGTTCCCACACGGCAAAGAGTAGTGTGACATTGCCGAGGGGTACAACGAGCTCATGTCCAAGAACACTGCATTTGACTTTGCACCTGTGCTTTGTCCACTCGGATCGGTTGATAAGACGCGGTCCCCATGAAAAACATACCCACCCCTCATTGAACGCTCTACAAAAAGGTGCTGATCTACGTCGGTGATTAGGCCTATTTCCTCCCTTCTAATTTTTAAAATTAAATCCATCACTAAATGGGGTGTGGAAAAATAATAGCCTATATCTAACCCGAACTCTGAATAGATCTGGTCTGTGTTCTTACAGATTATATCCAACAGAGTTAGAACGTCACTGGCCAAGTACAGTCTACAATGATCCCACCCATTTTTACAATCCCCCTTGGACCACACCTTCTTGGCAAACTCATACTCCTCGGCTGTGCATTCACTGTTGGTCAGTGAATTATAAAAAGCTTCAATTGGAGGTAGTTTCTCCTCACTTAAGCGTGCGTCAGAACAGTAATAATCGTATGCATATATACCTTTGCAGGTCAACAGGTCATACATTTCACTGTCTGGAAAGTGCTGTTTAAGCAAGGGAAAGCTATCGAAATTGTCGCTTTTTTGCACTTGAATCAATTGACTCAATGCCTTGGGGAAAAAACTGAAGGAATCTAAAAACCTAATTTTATTCCAGCATGTATACCCATTATCCACTGCCTGCCATTTCAGTTCGAGAAGCAATAACTTCTCAGCTGATTTGGGAATGATGCTGTAGGTAAATGAACTATTTACCCATGGACAATCTACTCCCCCTCCCTCCCTATGCAAACGTGCCCGTGCTAGTAAAAAAAATTTTAAATCATAATTGGAATAATGAATAAAAACAGTCATAAAAAAAAGATGGCTAACAATTAAAGAACACGATTGATGCGCAACCCCTCTAAAATTACTACCCCCGATGATATTTCCTGCCACAAATGGTCATGATCTCTAACTTTCCCCCTCCCCCCACGTTTCCCTTGAGCCCCCTTATCCACCTCTGCAAACTCCCCCTTACAAACCCAACATATTTTTTGATTTTTAATCGTGAGAAGATCCTATGCAGACAACACCATTTGATAATGGGTATTTCTCAAACGAGAAATAGCACCATTAGCCGTGCCAATAAGTTTAGTCAGTGCCTTGACCATGCACTCAGGTCCCTCATCCAATGTTTCAACTATTTCTAACAACCGCATGGTGTTAGAACTGTCTCTTTGCGCGTGGGCGTAGGACACTGCAATAGCCTGATGTTCTTTGACTCGGTTTGGAAATTGGGGGTCATTCACCTCCACCAGCTTAGCTTCACACTCTAAAGATATTTTGTTGCACTGGAGAAGGGATGTTTTGGAAATTTTTGAAGCGTAGAATGGTCCTATCCCCTGAAACCGTTTCCACTGTCTGGTAGCCATGGCGGCTACAATGCCTCATGTGATTTCGTAACTTTAGTTCAGTCCAAAATCTAGAGAGGCATGTTGGACAGTAGAAACGGGTCCCCCTAGTCTTACCCTCCCCCAGAACTCTACTAATGTCAGTGATAGGGTTAAAATGACCGATTGTGTTCGGTTGACTAGGTGGCATGTAAAGCAACCAAACCAAGTGTTTAACCAAATCATCTGAGGGACCCCTTATAGGGAAGACCACCCCCTTCTTTTTAGAACGAACCCCATCTTCAAATTCAGTTTCGTATTGTACCACAGTAACGCCAATATTTAAGTGGGCATTAGCCCTTTCAAAAATGTCAATGGATCGAAGCGTTACTGGGTATTTTCCTTCTAGGCAAGAAAAATCTACAACTGGGAAAACGGACCCCTCCTTCCCATGTAGAGCCCAGTGATCTAAATTCTTCTTGGTAGAGTCATCTGCTAGAGGCTGAATGGCTGATATGAGGAAAGTATATCGGAAATACTTTTGATCTGTTTCAAAACAAATCCGCTGGACACCACGACAACCTACTAGATCTGGATTATAATTTAAAACTGTATCCCTTTCATACCCACCTGCCCCCCCTCTTAAAATAAAATCTTTCTTTATTTTACAAATATTTACACTTAAATTTTCAATAAATAAAACTACTGACCCACTCCCATTTTCGTTATAGTTCTCGAGATGCGTTATAATTTGATCTACCCAATCTAAGAAAGCTCCCTCAAAATTTTCTAAATTTGAATAAACCAAACGCATCTCGGAATGTATAAAATGATAAAAAACCTCACTTTTTCCCTCGTTAAAATAAAAAACCTTTAGAACAATTGCGACCTTAATTGAATCCCTACCCCCCCCACAATTGAATCTGGTTCTCCAGAAGTGCACGAATTTTTTCTACATAGACATGCACAATTTCTACAGGGTCAAAAACAAAATTTCCCGCCATAAGTGTATTAAAGGGGTCCCCAAACGTTGCAGTGAAAACAACTATATTATTTAAAATTCTGTTGGACAGCTGAAAGTCTGGGAGAGTTGTACCCTCCTCTCCCTCTTGTATATTACCCCCTCCCCCAAGTTGTTCAACAATAACAGGCGAATGCTCCACTTCAAGTTTTCAAAGGGGAGTCGTTAGGCTATAAGTGGGTTGAGGGGTCCCTGTTAAATACAAGGGAAAATAGTCGAAAAATTTTAGTTTGTATTGTCGCAAGTCTAACCGTTCAAATGTGCTATAATCGACATTTAAGAATTCACCTAAAAATTCGTCAATACTATCTGGAATTTGATGTAAATCATCCCATAGTGAATTGTTGGGGGACTCCACATATGCCTCTTCTTCTTCCACTTCTTCACTGGACGGCGAATATGAGACCATTGCTCGCCCAATCTATAAATGAAAAAATAGCTTATTTTCAAAGTGTTCAACTCATACCTACTGCTTTTAAAATTTGGATTATTATTTCTTAATAACATTTGGTTAATTAAACTGAAGATAATCTCAGATATGTCATGAAAGGCGAAAATTTGGTCTTTAATTTTCAAAGTGTTAAAAAAAAAAAAATTTTCGGCGCTCCCCCCCGCGCCCCCCCCTAACCAAGCCCCACAGCGCTTCCCGGGCCATCCGTGGCGCGTTTCGGAGCCACAGCGCATCCCTGTGGCACTTCCCTGACCCGTGGCGCTTCCCCCAACGCTCCCCTGACTCGTGGCGCATCCCTGTGGCACTTCCCTGACCCGTGGCGCATCCCCCCGGCGCGTCCCGAACCGTGCCCCCACAGCCCTCCCCGGCCCCCTCGGCGCATTCTGGGCTCCGCGGCGCCCAGCCGTTTACCTAATGCCCCAAAAAACCGTATTGTTAGGCGGCATAAGTCGTTTCGCCTACTCCCCGTACAGGTTGCCTATGGCTCCAAATGAGCCTAGATTATTTTTAATCTCGTGTCTGTTCTGTTTCCAAGCGCATTCTCTGGGAAACAGTACAATTAAATTCGAGAACCGTTAATTCTTATTCAGGAATGTCTCTCCATGCAAAATCATGGCATGTTGATCTAGACAATCGTTACGCAAATTAGAAATAGGCCTATGTGTAAGAGATTGCAATGCTATAATATCTGTCCAACATAAATTGAGTGGGGGAAAAACATATTTTAAAATCTATGAAATTTTAATTTTAAAGTTTTGAAAAAAAGCGAAAAGAGAAAATATGTAGGAAATGGATAGAAACTAATCAGCTTTTGAAAAACCGTGGTCTTTACTTGATAGCCTCCTCATAGAAAATTGTGTTTAAATAAAACGGCAGTTTATAACGCAAAGACAGTTTTCTATGAGGAAATTATGTCCGGGATATAGTATCCCTTTTCGGCTTCTCTACGAGCCGATTCAGCAGACTGCTGAATGTATGCGATAACAGTGACCTGATTTAAAAGGGGGGGGCAATGTCCTTTAAGATCTCTGACATAATTTTACTGTGATGAAATAAAAGGTTTACTTCTAGGTCACTTAAAACTATAATATTCTAGCAAAAATAGCATTTTGTGATAAAAAGGTTCTCAAACAGTAAACTAGAAAATTAGCTAAAAATATTATTATGAGATAACGGCGAAGAGATAGGGGGAATGCATAGAAAATAGCAAAGATTAGAAAAAGTAGCATTTTGAGTTTCAAAGGCGGTGATTATTAATAGAAATTACCTAAAAATATTCGCTTATGAGATATCGAAGAGATAGCAAAGATTAGAAAAGAGTGGTTTCTTTGCAAAAAATTATATTTAGATATGTAATTCGGGGTTAATATCTCACAGAGATAAGTTTATATTGGGATTGAAAAGGACTAAAAATTGGAAGAAATAGAAAGGTAGGAAAAAACGCTTACATTTTTATACCCCGGCTGCACTTGGGTGCCAGATGGCCCGGGTAGTGCGTGTTGGAGGGTGGATGGGGTGGCGTCGCTATGTTCTTGCGCGACTGGGCCGGCTATTTCACGATCTTGCATAGCTTCGGCAGGGTTCACCATATTATAAGAAGCCGCCCTCTCTCTCTTTAACTTAAACCCAGGCTGCATTGGAGCTGGCACTGATGGGGCTGCCTCACCCTCTCTGGCCTTCTTGGAAGGAGGGGGCACGCATTCTTCATAATTGGCCTTAAAAAGAAGAGAAAAAATTAGTATCAAAATAATTTGACCCTTTTTTTTACAGAAAGAAAGTTAGTACCCTCATCCATATAATTTTGTTTAGACAAAGCATTAATCACTAAGAAAGCACAACGTAAAAATTTCGCGAGAAATATATTAGGCTTAGAAATCAAACGTTTTTATTAGACAATCAGTAGTCTATAGTCATAGGATAGGAATCATTGTTTCTATTTTTACCATTTAGAAAAATATTAAATTTTCCGGTCTATAGGCTTTAAATTAGATCATTAGCCCATCGACCTGTAGGCCTATATTTTGCAAACATAGGTTAAAATGCTATTCAATTTATATATAATATTAGCTTCATGCAACTCAAAAAGACTTTTCTAGCCCTGCTTGCTTAATTAGTGTTTTAATTTGACAGAAGAATAGTTCCTTTGACTTGACCGCGTTTGTAAGCCGGAAAGGGTGACTGCTAATTTTAACCACGCACTGGAGTCTTGTGTCAAAACAGAACGGCATTTTCACTAAAAATTGACAGAAGTCAGCGGTCACTTTAGCTGGAAATATAGAAGGAAGGATAATTATTTCTTTTTGCGAGAATTTGATTATAAAACAATGGTGGGAGGGGATTTAGCTGGAAATATAGAGGGAAGGAATTTATCAAAATGGTATTTCTTTTTGCGAGACTTTGGAGTGGTAAGACACTGGGGGAGGGAGGGGGATATAGTTAGACCCTAATTCAAAAATAACTTGTTTCTCTACTTCTATATAGGTTGCATAGGCCTAGCTTAATTATTACCTAAAATCGTTTTAATTTGACGGAAGAATAGTTCCATTGACCGTGTTTGTAAGCCGGAAAGGGTGATAGCTAATTATAGGCCTCACATTGGAGTCCTGTGTCAAAACAGAGAGGGTTAATAACAACAGTGACGGAAGTCAGTAGACACTTTAGCTGGAAATATAGAAGGAGGGATAATTATTTCTTTTTGCGAGAATTTGGGTTGTAAAACAAAGGGGGATGGGGTTAGGTTTTGAGGGTAAAAGAATATATTTTATGTTTTCCTAGTGAGTAAAGTGATGTTTGTATTGTATGTGGGGGGGGGGGTTACCCGAATATAGTAGAGGGTGACCACGGAAAACAATTTTATTTTGAAAATAAAAATAATGAAAACAGAACTTACATGGTAAATTGAAGTTGCCAAGGCTTCAAGTTCATCAATAATTTCATGTGTTCTATCCATTGTGTCACAATACTTTCTGATAATTTAATCACATTGTATGTCCGTTATATACGAAATCTCAAGGGCGAATTGTTATGTAACGGGGAAATCATATGTAAGCAGGCCTCTGATTGGCTGAGAAGGAGGATGTATCCGACTCGCTGATTGGCTGAGAAGGAAACACGTGATCTAACTGTTTCCGGGAAACTCTTAACATTTGGCTCGAGAGCAACAACAACAAATACTATTTCTGGACACCATGACATTCGCGATCGATTACGCAATCACTTCCCCCTCGAGTCCTAGATCAATAACATTGTTCCCGTTAGAATTCAATGCGCATGTGCAACCTTCGCCCCGGAGTTATTACACATAGAAACATCAAATAAATTGACCTTGGAAAAAGAGGTCATTGACCCCATTACGTAATCTTTCTCCCTAGGGATTCCATGCCCATATATGGGGTGCAAAAAAAGTTGTAGGTGGCAGCAGGGGTGAATCGTGGGGCCTTCTGACCCCTCTCTACTCTTGTTTACTACGGATTTAAGGTAGGTAGGCTATTGCAATATGGAACTTCAATATCCAAACACCTTAAGTGCGCACTTCAAAGTGATGCTTGATTTCCACCAAGTGTGGTAATTACTTCTACTCCTACTACTACTGATACTACTGAACTAAATAATCTGTCCTAAATACATCCAGGTCGTCAAGATATCCAGGCGGTATATTTTAGGAACAGAATAGGGTATAAAGTGAAAACTGTCACGGAAAGTTTATGTTGCTTTAAAACTAAATCAAAACGAACTATGTGCATGTTGGCTGTCCTTAAGACGCCTCAGCAATATCTCAAGAGCGACTGAGGGTATTAAGTTGAAACTTTCAGGCTCCCTACCATTACTACTTCTGCTCTTACAGTTTAACTAAACCAAAAAAGTGTAAGTGCATCCAGGTAGTTGAAATAGCATAGATACAATGTTTTCGGAAAGGTATATAGTTTTAATTTTCAGGAAAACTTGAGGAGGTGTAAAACTAAATCAAAGGATACTATGCAAGTTCAGATTTTCAAAAGGGCGCATATTATTATGAATTGTAAAAAAATGTCCAATATGTAAATAGTAAACCAAATTATGATTTGTTATAGAGAAAAAACAGAAAAGATTTAAAACATTATTTTCTTCGCCAGTAAAAAAGACTTCTTCAATCAACACGAGCTGAAATTAATTTTTAAAAAACTTTTTCCGCAAAAGAAGTTTTTAAAAGAAAAGTAAAGAGTTAATTTTAAACGCAAAACTAACATAAATTACAACAAATAACCGATTAAAACTAAAAAAAAAAGAAAATTAAGATGAGTAGGGCTGACGCCTCCTCTGCCTTCTAAAGACAAGAAAATAATTTGCACTTAACAGAAAACAAGATAGGCTCAGGGTGTTTTTCACAGTTGAAAAAAAATTTGGAATAATTGAAATATACGGTATGTCTGCACGCCAAGATTAGAATATTGGAAGCTACAGTGGTGACAGGGGTCAGGTATGGTTCTGAAGCTCGGGCACTCTGAAAAATAGAGGAGGATTTGCTAAATGTTTTCCAGAGAAATTGCATACGAATTAATTTGGGTACCCAACTGGCTCATCGTATCTCAACAAAAAGATGTAAGAAGAAAGTGGGTCAATCCCGATTTCTAGGGCTATAATGAGAGAAAGGTTGAGTTGGCTAGGACACATTCTGCGCATGAAAAATGACAGGTTGCCAAGAATCATCGTTGTCGGGCAACCATCTAGGGCAAAAGAAAACAGGTCACCCTTGAATGGGGTGGGAGGATCTCGCACGGAAAAATTTAAGGGAAATGGAAACTTCTTGGTTGGGCGTAAAGAGGGAGGCTTCGACTAGATTGGGAGGGAGGAAGAGCGAGCGTTAATATGTTGGCCTCAGGTGGCTTGGTGCTGCAGTGAGTTGTTAGTAGTAGTAGTAGTAGTAGTAGTAGAAAACAAAATACATTTGAAATGTTTTCTCTTTTTTAAACAGCTCGTGGCAAAGAACTGTAAGTAAGGAACGACCCGGCTCAATAGTAACCGAAACTCTAAAATCGGAATTTTGATTCCAGTGGATACATCAAAAGAATTTGATTTTTATACTGATCAAATATATAAGCTTCATCAAGTTTAGTCTTACCCACCAAAACTTACGAGCCTGAAAAAATTGCCTATTTTCGAAAAAAGGGAGAAAAACCACCTAAAAGTGATAGAATCTTAATGGGACTATAATTTTGCTGTATAGAGGTTTTGGTCATGAAGATTCCAATAGAGAACTATTTGTCTCGATCCAACGCCATTTATGAGGGCTTTAAGGTTAATTTTCGGAATTCCCATAAATTTATTTTCGGAGTAACATTTTATTATTAAAACTAATCAAGATAACAGTTATCATTTCTCAATCAACTACAAATAGCAATTTTTACAAGCCAGTTTTTCTTAACGCATTTTTACTAGGTTGCAATAATTATATGTATATGTAAGGTTGTATTTTTTTTTCTTGAAAACGGCTCGATTTGTTTTTATGAAAATTGATACACGCAAATTTTCTGGCCTGAAAAAAAAGATCTAGATAGGTAACAATTTTGAAAACTTTGTTTAGAGCCTTAAATTTGGAAAAACCTTTTTTATATGAATGATGTCACATTTATATACAGGGTAATTTCTGTAATGTGCTTTAGCGTTACTTTTCGCTAAAGTGCTTTAGCATTCGTAATGTGCTTTAGCGATACTTTTTCATTTCATTTGGGATTTTTTTTTATTATTGTTAAGAGAAAACTTTTTATGGACTACTCATTACCAGTAACATTTTCAAAATACGATATTTCGTATTTTTGTCAGCAGAGGCATGAGGCATCCGCTCTTTATGTTAGACTTTTTCACTCGTTTCCTATAATTACGCATCCTAAGACTTTTTTTATCCTGAGATTTTTTAATACGTAGCTTTATGCCCGTGCCACATTATAATCACACTTGTCGATAAAAATCAAAATTACGCACGACTACAGTGCCAAATATGTTTGATGTTCGTAATTTATCGATTTCAACATTGTTCAACTTTCAAACATAAATTTCTTGACTGACCAATCAGAGTCAGGGTATAAGGCATAATTTTTAAAACTGGAAAAGATCGAAACTTAGAACGGTGATTTTTCTATCTGGGAAAGGAACCTGAGAAAAGTTAAGAAGACTTAATATTAGAAAAGAGCAGTTGGACACAAATTACTGTTTGTGCAAACTCATTAAACTAATTTCTGGCAATTTTAATTTTTTGCTTTTTAAATACAAGTGTGACGCTAAAATAAATGAAATTACCTTGTCATTCATGAAATTTTGCTAGCCTTATCGATAGATGTGATTATGATGTGGCACGGGCATTAGACTTAATGGATTTTAAAATATTTTGAATCAACACGTTGTTTTCAAAACATGGATTTTTTTTAACCTGGCTTACCACTGACAAGGGCTGTTCCTTACTTACCATCCATTACCATTGGCATATAAAGTTTAGTTCAGATATATATTAATAGACTCATTTGAGAAATAGGCTCATATTTAAGGAATAGGATCATTTGAGAAAAAGAATGAGAACTTACAAAATGCCAAGAATCGTCAGCCAATTTCCTTCCTGTCCCAGCAATGATATAAAAATTTGTTTCATTGTTGGTATCCGGTATCACCATAAATTGAACTTCTCCACGAACAAGACGAACCTATTGGAGAAAAAAAATCTTATAGAGTATTATTTGAAAATCATTCGAGCGGCTATACACATTTCGGTTCAGACTATTGGCCTGTTCTCAAGTCTGTCGTTTGTTGGCTCGTTTTCCTCCACGATTATGTGAACAAATTTAAATTTTGGTTTAAAAAAATAGTCATCCATTTCTCGATCCTATTAAATAATTCTGGCCTGCTAAAGACGGTAGAAAATTGAAATAAATTTTTGTTTGAATAGGCGCCCATGAGGTAAAATGCACGTAGACAAAGGGAGTGGGCTTCAAAATCTCCTTCCTAATTAAAATATTTTCGCAGTTTTCTCTCTAGTACTATAATCTTTCATATGGTTCTACCAATCTTTTAAATTTTTACGAATCCATCTTCTCCTCCTCTCTCTCCTCCCAAAACAAATTTGGTGCACATTGCAGTCGTAACATAGCTGTTGCTTTTCAATATTTTGTCACTATTCCACATCACAGTGTTAAATACCATCACATTACACGAAATTCACACAAATGCTCATTAAATGTTCAGAAATGATTGTGAGTGAGGTGTATGATGCTATTAGCATTGAATAGAACCCCAAATTTGCAAGAATTGAAAAGCCTGAAAGGTCTGGAAAGTCAGATGGAGTCTACTGAATCACGTATTTCAAGTGTTGAAGCGGATTTTGATGACTTAAAGCAGGATTCACTGCTAGAAACTCTGGTTTTCCTGGGTGTAAAACAAAACCTGGTGTTGATCTAAACTCTTCTATACTAAGTATTGTAAATAAACATATGAGTTTGGTTGAATTTTCTGTGAACCAGATGAGGAGTGTCAATCAGTTCAAGCTTACTAACCTTTCTAGTTCAAGCACCCCAGTTTTAGCGCCAGTGATTGTGCAGTTCGCAAGCAGAGAAACAGCATTTTGGATTTATAAACTTAAGTCGAGACTTGCTGGCTCAGGAGTTGTTGATAGTGAATTTCTTACAAAGCGAAAAATGTCGATATTGGAAGATGCGAGAGATAAATTCGGGAATGAGAATGTGTGGACAGATAAGGGCCGAATTTTTGCTCGCTTGCCTGGTGAAAGTGCTACGCGAAAAATCCGTTTTTTATCAGATACGTTCTGATAGATGTTCGGTTGTTTGTGTGTATTGCATTTCGGCTTTCCCTATTTCAGTAAATCCATATATTTCGGGAATAATGCATATTTCTCCTTTGCTAATTATTCGTTATAATCTTTTGTGTTGTTCTGTATTGTTTGTTACCTTGTTGTGCTGTGTCTTCATTAATGTTTTTTTGTATTATTTTTCTCAAAAATATTGTTTGTTTCTATTTATTTTTGGGTGCAATTTTCGGTATTTTTCTCTTTTTATTACATCGGTTGTGTCGTTTTTCGATGTTAGTAGTTTTGTTAATTTCTAAATGCCTTCTTCAGGTCATTAATTTTCATTTTTTTACTTTATTTTTATTTGTTTATTTTTTCATTTTTGTTTCCCCTCTGCCCTCCCCTCCGTACGCCCATGGCCACTTCGGTTACAAGGTTTATTTCAGGTAAAGAATAAAGATATTAATTCCGTTCACAGTACATAAAAGATCTTTCAATGGCTCAAGCACCTGTTAATGTAACCAAAGCAAAAATTTAACCATGAAACAAGACTGATAACTCGAGTGATTTAGCCCTGAGGATGGACGCTGAAAATGCTACCTCTCGTTTCTCTTTCCGAGCTAATGGTTCCTTCCAATAATACCTGCTTTATTTATTTATTAGTTTATTTCTTTGAATTTGAATTTGTTTGACTCTAGTTCGGGTGACATCTCCTTGGGTGAGCGACTGATCCATTTTGAAAATAACCCATTAGAATTTCTTAGCTTGATTAATAATTCCGTAGGTCAGTCTAATAAATCACCATGAAATCCCCATTTTTCAGTTAGTAGTAAATATGTATCGGATTTTGATCGAGTATCCAAACAAGATGGTAGTTTCTCTGTGCTTCAGCTTAATGTACAGGGCCTTTGTTCTTCATTTGATGAGTTGAAAAAAATAGTGCGTGGTGGCCACCCTGATTTTATTGGTCTTTGTGAGACTTTCCTTGATTCGAAAAATGAATGTCTATTGCATCTCTCTGGGTACAAGATGGAATGTTTAAATCGAAGTAGGATGGCAAGAGATGGCCTTGCTGTTTATGTTTCGAAATGTCTTCCGTACTCTGTTAGAGGTGACCTGTCAAGAAATGAAGAAGGAATTTTTGAACCCATATTTATTGAGGTTAAACCCAAGCGAAAACTTTGATTGTTGGTAATATATACCGGTCTTTTAGTGGGTCTGTTCCCTCTTTCCTTCAGATTCTTGATGAGGTTTTGGAAACAATCCAACTTCATTCATGTGAACTTGTTGCTATGGGTGACTTCAACCTTAATTTGTGTCACCGGAGGTCATCCTCGTCCTTGGATTTTCTTTCAATAATGCTTGCTTGTCGAACATTACCTTCTGCATGCATTCCAACTCGCATTACTAACAATACTGCTTCTTTCCTTCAGAATATTTTTTCATTGTTGACTTTGGTGCAAAATTTTGTGTTGACGAGTGATATCTCTAGCAATTTTTCTGTTTTTTCCAAATAGTATTTTTTCATTTGATTGCCAAGGAGGAATTAACGAGCTATCCTATTCACTTTCAAACTCAGTAGACCGGAAATGCATCTTCTTAGATCAAGATTGATCTGTTTTATGTAAAATATTTCAGAAAATAAATCTGATATAGATTCTTTGTTTAATTTTTTTTATGATTCTTTGAAAGAAGTTACCTTGGATACATGTGTTGCGCCCCAGTCGAATCCGGAATCGAAAAGAACAACCCCTTTGAATCCTTGGATGACTCCGGGACTCCTTAAAAGTTGGAGGAAGAAAAATAATTTTTGGAAGGCTTACAAGTCCTTTAAGCCAACTTCTCGTGATTCTCGACTTCAACTTTTCATAGCTTATAGAAGAGTTTATAATTCACTTTGCCGAAAAGCCAAATCGTTATTTTATTACGGAAAGTTCTCTGCGTGTGGTAAAGACATTAGGAAGACATGGCAAGTAATCAATTCTGTTATCAGGCCATCTTTTCTGCCTCCTTCTGTCCCTTTAAGTATTGTCACGGAAGGCGAGAATGTAGAGGGTGAGCTAAAAGTTCAGGATGCGTTTACTTCCTATTTTGCTAATATCGGCAAGGCTACAGCCTCTTCTGTAAGTCCTTCTTCTTCTTTACCTGACTTTAGGTCTTACCTTTGACCGCCTTGTCCTAAATCAATGGCATTGGAACCTGCCTCTGAAGCTGAAATAGCCAGAATTGTCAATGGTTTGAGGGGTCTTCATCTTCTGGCCTAGACCGTATTCCGACTAAGGTTGTAAAGTTCACTCTTCCTGTCATCATTTCTGCCCTCACGAGACTTATCAATCTTTCCTTTGAAAATGGCGTTTTCCCAAGTGCTTTAAAGCGTACTCGCGTTATTATTCTTTTTAAAAGTGGATCGAGGAATTATCTTGCAAATTATCGTCCCATATCTCTTTTATCAGTGTTTAGTAAAATATTTGAAAAAGCTATACTTTCTCGACTTCTTAATTTTCTTAATTCTAAACACTTTTTTCCTGATTTTCAGTTTGGTTTTAGGGCGAAGCACTCAACTGAGCATGCATACGCAACTCTTTTAAATTATTTATTTACATTCAGTTCTTGACTCTAGTCTGATACCTGCTGTTCTTTTTCTCGATATACGAAAGGCATTCGACTCGTTAACACACAAGATTCTTCTTTGGAAACTGTCCCATATTGGTATAAGAGGGAACGCTTATTCTTGGTTTCTATCATATTTATCTGGTCGAGTCATCTCGGTTGATCCGCACTTTTCTAACCCTTCGGGGATAAAGTTTGGCGTTCCACAAGGATCTGTTATTGGGCCAATACTCTTTTTAATCTACGTCAATGACCAGGGGCTATTGAAATAAATCAAAATCTATTAATTCGAACTATTAAATTAGAATTATATATTTTAACTCTCACGCCAGAGACATTAAAAACTGTCTCT
Organism: Artemia sp. Qi Xiang Cuo; assembly: GCF_049724085.1. NCBI lineage: Eukaryota > Metazoa > Arthropoda > Branchiopoda > Anostraca > Artemiidae > Artemia > Artemia sp. Qi Xiang Cuo. The sequence goes on along the minus strand of NC_142807.1, from coordinate 27,656,669 downwards.
GGCATTTTTGATTACCAAAACTTTGGTAATCAAAAATGAGCAGAAATTAATTAAAACAAAAGTTCGAAAAAGAAGTTTTTCAAAGAAAAGTGAAGAGCCATATTTAACTTAAGATCAACAGAAACAAATTCATATAAAAATTCAAACTCAAAACGACCTAAAAATACTATTAAAGAATAAATGAACCCAAAACGAAGAGAAATTAAAATCAACGATCATAGGAAACATAGAGAAGGCAAGTACTAATTCAGATAAATAAATAAATCTTAAAACAAGTAAAAACCGAATTGAATGTTCAAGTCAAACTTAGGGTCGGTCGAAAACAGGATCAGCCGCTTTGTGGCATGTTTGAAACAGGTTTTATGCGGCCATGCCCCATAGAAACAAAAATGAATTCTTGTCGAAAAGGGGCATGTTTAAGAGCTGACGTCACAAGACTTGTTTTGTTTCTTAAGCTAATACGAAGGTGATGACATGCCAATTCTAAACCAAAAACAACTCTATCGAAATGTGGCACGTATAGGCATCATGTCAAAAAACTGGTTTTTGTTCTATAAGCTAATATGAAACCAATTGCAAAAGTTCATTTGCATTGAATAATTAAGGGTTTGCTGGAATTCAGTGGTAGAGTAAGTACTTTGAAATAAAGATGGCAGTGAGAGATAAACCCTTTTTTAAAAAAGGGATGTCTTTTCAACTTAGGATTTATAAATACCTACTTCTAAGGTGTAGAATGTACAAAAATAAAAGTAGATATTTTATTTGTAAATATATTTGTTTCCTTTATGTATAAATTATATTTTTTGGAAGGAGATTGTATAAAACATTTAGTTAAAAATTTTTGATGGTTTTCATTCAAATAAGAAATTTTGTTTATCACTGGTTTCACATCAAGTGGGACTCTTGTTAAAACGGATTTAAATGGCCATGTTCACTGGAAAAGGGTGATTCTAACCCTCTAAATAGCTCCCTCTGGAGCTATTGTTTTATCCTTATATCCTTTCACTCTATACCTTCAACTCTGTTTCTACTTAGCCTTTTGTGTCATTCCTATCTAGTATTCATTCATATAGAAAACAAATTACAAGAAACGTTGAATCGATAACTACTTTATTTTAAATAAGAGATTATTTTATAAAATACATGGTTGTGTCTTCTTCCACTGTCAAATCCATAGACACTTTGAGTGTCTGTTTTGTCGTTGTCGGGTAAACTTCGAAAGGTTAAATTTTCGTTGTTTTCTTTCTTCTTTCTTTTTTGTTTAGCACTGAGGACAGCTTGAGGGAGGTCCTTGTAGAAATATTTGCTTGTTTCATAGTCATCATGGTTTGCCACTGGCTGACAAAATCCTTGTTTTCTCACCTGTTTTGACTTTATTTTTCATTTTATTATTTTCTGATTAGAGAGCCTAAGTGTAGAAGTTTTAACTCCTATTTTCTATCTAAAATCTTGAATTTTGTACTTTTTCCTTGAAGAGATACGGTTTTATATGTTTCGTGCCCCATGCCCAATTGTAGCAAACCAAACCTAGAAGATTAGAAGAGGGCTTATTTGATCGTGAATCACAAATATTACTGACCTTTGAGAATAACCAAAGATTGGAGGGTAGCTAGCAATTGTTCCACGCCTCTTTTTACCCATATAATGACATATCAAAATTTGGCATTATTAATTTGTTTTAAACAGTAGAAAGGTCCAATAATTTATCTTTGGGGAGGAAATGATCCCTTATAGTCCAAGAAGAAGGAACTACAACTTACGCAGTTTGCCCACCGTTCACATATAGTATTTCTCATTGCAGAATAGGAAAAAAATTATAATGGGAAGTGGTATTTTTTGGTGGGAAGGGGGTCCTTGAGTGGTATAAAGCCCTTCCGGGGGAATAATTTTTCATGGTAAGATTCAGGGAAATTTCTGAGCCAAATTTTACACAGAAAGCAGGAAAGGATTTCTTGTCAAAATTTGAAAAACAATCAGAAATTCCATTTATAAAGCCAAGTTTTAAGCTTAAGAGAAACAAGAGCCATTTTAAATATGAGTGGAGCGGCTCCTTTCTCAACCCTTGCTCTTTAAGCTAGTCAGTTTTTGTTATCGTTCTATGACTCGTTCCGTTAGGATTGAGTCATAGAACACAAGGGCTGTTGAATTTGAAGTATTTTTACATAACTTGCTTTTCAAACAGTTCGTGGTAACGAACTGCAAGTAAGCGACCCGGCTCAATTGTAGCCGAAACTAAAAAACGGAATTTGGTACCAACAGATACATCAAAAGAATCAGATTTTAATTCTGATTTCAAATATATAAGTTTCATCAAGTTTAATATTACTCATCAAAAGTTACGCGCCTGAGAAAATTTGGCTGGTTTTCGAAAAAAGGGCGAAAGACCCCCTAAAAGTTCTTGAACCTTAATGAAATTCACACCATCATATTTAGCGTATCAGAAAACCCTGCTGTAAAGGTTTCAAGCTCCTATCTACAAAAATGTGGACTTTTGCATTTTTTGCCACAAGAAAGATCACGGGTGCGTGTGTATTTGATTTTTTTCCCCAGGGGTAATCGTATTGACCCAGTGGTCCTAGAATATCGTAAGAGGGCTCATTGGAATGGAAATTAAAAGTTCTAGTCCCCTTTTTAAGTGACCAAAAAAAATGGGAGGGCAGCTAGGCCCCCTCCCACGCTCATTTTTTCTCAAAGTCACCCAATTAAAATTTTGAGATAGCCATTTTGTCCAGCATAGTCGAAAATCTAATAAATATGTCTTTTACGATGACTTAATCCCCCACAGTTCCCAGGGGAAGGGCTGCATGTTATGAACTTTGCCCATTGCTTACATATTGTATTGGTTATTGTGAAGAATACAGACATTTTCAGGAAGAATTTTTTTCTGGTGGGGGGGCCTGGAGGCGGCGCGATCTAGTCTAAGTAAACGGCCGTTGTGATTCAGGGGTTTGTGAATTAAAAAATTTTTAACTTTTAACGTAAAGAGCGTGGTATTGACTAAGGGGAGAACCCCATCATATACTTAATAAAAAAAAAAACAATAAAAACAAAACAAGCGATACGGCTCAATAGTAATCGAAACTTTTAAAAACGGAACTTTGATGTCAATAAATGTATCAAAAGAATGGGCTTATAATGCTGATTCTAAATATATGAATTTTATTAAGTTTAGTATTACTCATCAAAGGCTACGAGCCTGAGAAAATTTACCTGATTTTTTAAAGAGGGGGAAACATCCCCTAAAAGTGAAAAAAATTTAATGAAAATCACACCGTCAGATTCAGCGTATCAGAAAACCCTATAACATAGGTTTCAAGCTCATATCTGCAAAAATCTGCAACTGTGTATTTTTTGCCAGAAGAAAAATATACGAATATAGAAGTTCGTTACGTAAATTAATTTGTAAATTACGTCAGAACCAAATTTAGAGAGCCATTTAGCAAAAGAAAAGTACATTTTTTATGCAAATTTTGTTTACTTATTCAATGCCGGCGATCAAAAATAAAATCTTCATTAACTAAAAAACCATAATAAATTAAATAAAAAAAACAAGTTTTTTAAACTGAAAGTAAGGAGCGACATTAAAACTTAAAACGAACAGAAATTATTCCTTATATGAACGGGGCTGTCCCCTCCACAACGCCTCGCTCTTTACGATAAATTTTTTATTGTTTAAAAAAAAAAGTTGTGAGAAAGTCAAACTTTAGCGTGAAGAGTGCGGCGTTGAGGAGGGCCCAGCCCCTTTCATATACGGACTAATTTCTGTTCGTTTTAAGTTTTAATGTCGCTCCTTACTTTCAGTTTGAAAAACTTGTTTTTTTTATTTAATTAGAGTAAAGAGCGAGGATTGAGAATGCGACTGTAACGGCAAAACTTCTGATCATTTTAAGTTTTAACCTTGCTCTTTACTTTCAGTTGAAAAAAGTTGTCTTTTCATTTGTTGAAAAGACATTTGTTTCATTTGTTGACGAACAGAAATTATTCCGTATATGAAAGGGGCTGTGCCCTCCTCAACGCCTCGCTCTTTACGCTAAAGTTTTTATTGTTTAAAAAAAGAGTTGTGAGAACGTCAAACCTTAGCGTAAAGAGCGAGGCGTTGAGGAGGGCACAGCCCCTTTCATATACGGAATAATTTCTTTTCGTTTTAAGATTTAATGTCGCTCCTTATTTTCAGTTTAAAAAACTTTTTTTATTTAAAGGCTGCGAAAGCGGAGGGTTTGGGGGGCGGCAGCCCCCAACTGTGCCTCCTAATCCCTGTATGTTTTAAGGTTCAACCTTGTAACTCAGCCTCTTTAACTCTTTAGAAAACTTATTTTTTTTCAAATAATTAAATTATATAAAAGGGGAAAACTTAGTTTTTTAAGTGGAAGCTTCTTTAAAACCAAAATATTTTTCATTTTTTTTTACAATAAAGTAAAAAAAAACCTAAATATAATATAAGGTAAAAGTCTGAATAGAATATAACGAAGTGGATTTTTGAATGAAATAAACAACGGTTATCAAAACATAAATGAACCGGAATTGTCCTGCAAATGAAAAGGGTCATAGTTACAAACCTCGAAGTTTTTTATGCTAGTTTTTTTTCCATTAAGACTTTTCGTTATTCGTATCGGTTTTAAACAATAAAATTCGTGGTTTGTTTGGAGGAGATTCAATTATCAGAACATTTGTAATCGTAATTATTCTCAAATTCTCAACGTTACAACTATAATCTTCTCAACACATTTTTGGCATTTAATATCTTAGATGGTTTTCAATTGTTGAAGTTCTTGCACTAGCTTCGTTAAAGAAGTTTTGCTCTGTTATTCTGAGAGTTAATAAAATGGAAAAATCATTTTTAAAATAAAAACGAGTCATTTATAAATTTTAATTGTGAAGCTAAAACCTCACTTATCCTTTGCCACAGCTGTTTTAAAGCTATCTTTAGCAATTTGGTATTTTATAAGATAAAAACAGTAGGTTCGAATCATTTTACTGTTTTAGCTGATTTATAGCTAATTGTTGCTGTTATCAACTAGTTTCTAAAGTTAATTTCATCCAAAGAGCATGTCCTTGCTTGTTCATTTTCTTCAAAAATAATTTATTTATTTAATACAAAAATATAGAAAAATTGTGCGGAGAATATTTGTAAGTCGGAAAATATCGATTGAAGTAGTAATATTACGATAAAATTTGTGTCTGCTTTGCCTAATAAGTCACAACTATGTATTTTTAATTTAAAGGAATAATATTAAGAGAAATTAAGTACGTGACAAAAAAAATATTCTGTTTTTTTTTTGGAACACCTATTTTCGAGCATTTAATTTGGCATCCAACGTCATTACCTTATAAAAATGCTATTACTATTGAATGCAACAAATTTTTTGTCAGATGTAAATTTTATTAAATACTGGGGATATACAAAAATATATTTTCTTTTTAATTCCCACAATGTGACAAGAATTAAAACGCAAAAATATGGACTAAATTGCTTTGTTTCAACCTATGATTCCTAATCTGAATGTGTTCCAAACAAGTATTTATATTTGAAAAATAACCCTTACAGATGGCATCTTTTACAAAGCATGAAACCAACCTATTCCATTGAACGAATTTACTTTTATTAAGATGAAAAATATATTTATTTTGAACCTATGATTACCTAATTTGATTGTCCGTTTTGAAAGTTCATCTTTAACCTAATAAGTCAAAACTAAAATAGATATTTACACAAAATAAAAAGGCAAAAAAAACGCCACAGCTTCTTTAAAGTTCTTTGCTAAGCAAAGGACATTATTAAAAAAATGTGCAACTTATAAAATTTCACTACAATCATTCAAAACCTTCATCCATTATTATGCATTATTTCGTTCTTCATTCATTCTTTCCAGTATTCTTCTAGGATCTTTCTGAATCCCTATGTCCTGAAAATATTGTTATTAATTAATTAATCGCTTCAATAGTATAAGAAACTAAATATAGCATAAGGTAAAAGTCTGAATTCAATATAACTGAGTGGATTTTTGAATGAAATAAACAACGGTCATCAAAACATAAATGAACAGGGATTGTCTAGTAAATGAAAAGGGTCATGGTTACAAACCTCTAACCTAATTATGGTAGTTTGTTTTTTCCAATAGGACTTTTTGTTATTCTTATGTTTTAAACAATAAAATTTGTGGTTCGTTTTGAAGGAGAATCAATTACCAGAACATTTGTAATCATAATTATTCTAAAATTTTCTATTGCTCTTTAGCCCAAGAAACGAATCTATAACTATCTCCAAAAAATTAACTACTGATGTTTTCATATACTTTTACTTAGGCAAAGACGGGAGCTTTAATGGAAACCAAAACCCTCTCTCCCCAAAATATACATTTTATTTTGCAGAATGTTTCTGAAGTAACCCATAGATCTAAAAGGGTTCTGTTTTTTGTTTTTTTTTCTACTAAGATGTATTTTGGCATAAGGGCGGCGTATAGACAGAAATTCTCATAATCCAGATTATCATTTTATTTCTTTTTAACTTAAAATAAAAATAATTTGAAATTTAAGAAAGTAAAATCTAGGAGAAGCAGCAAGAACTGTCGCATTCTGATATGATATAATTTAATAAAAAAATTAAATACTCTAACTAATGAGCAAAATAAAACATTTTTTTCTTATCTCTATTTATTTCTATCATTCTATAGAAGTTCCTAAATCAAAAATGTTTTAATACTGCGTCATATGTTTCCATAATATTATACGGATTTCATTGAGGGGGATAACGCAAAAGTGCACTGAGGTCTTGTGCCATTGACAGGGAAAGTTAGAGTAACTCAATAACCGTTTTGTAGCCACTTCTCTCTGTTGTAAAATTGTGTTTAATCTCATTGCCTCTGTTTCACATTTTCATGCCAAAAAAATGTATTCCTTAATGTTTAACATTATAAAAGTGTGGATGACTATGTCTGAACCAAAGGGCTATATCTGATCTAATCTTAAAGTACGAAGGACATCAAACTTAAAGCTTTTTTTCCTCCCCGGTTCCATCTTATGTCTAATCAGTGGTTTCCTTAGGCGGTTCCTTGGGTCTTAGGCAGCTTTCTTGGATGTATTATAATTGTTTCTACGGTTCGCTTTGGGTTGTTATAACATTCTCAAGGTTAGAATCCCTGCTTAAAGCTTCACCAAACAAAGTATTTTTAAGTAAATTAAGTCTTTCAAATGACAGCATTATTAGGACAATTTTTCAAGGGGAATCGTCCAAAAATATTTTAAGGGGGATTTTCAGAAAGGATATAATTGTCTGGAGAGAATTTTACGGGGGGGGGGTGGTAGTTGACATGAGACAACATTTCAAGAACAAGTTTCACTTGAATGAAGTGAATTTTTCATGAAGAGAAAACCAGATTTAACTGCATTATTTGAAAAATGATCAGAAACTTAATAAAAAAAGTAAGGAGCAGCCCTAAACTGAAAACAACGGGAAATTATTTCATATATAAGTGAGTTTGACTATTTGTCCCAACTTTTTAAGAGCGACTCCTGAAACCCAAAGGGTAACGTAAATTAAGATAAAGGATGCTGCACTAGATCCTTAAGGTCCATCCCGGCGGTGCTGATCTCCGTCTCAAGGCCTTTCAGCCAGAAAGTGCAAGGGGGGATGAAAGCCGGCCACCCTAGGCTTTCGTTTACCTTCCCCAGATTTCTCCAGGTACCCATTTGGAGCTTGGTCAACTCTGACTGAGCTTACTGAATCACGCCACACTAAATCCCGTCCCAAAACAAATAATTGGATAGACTAGGATTCGAACCCTCACCCTTTCGGACAAGGGATCCTAAATCTAGCGCACCAATCCACTCGACTAGGAACCCGAAGCGTATGTAATTAGGATAAAAAGCTCTTTTAAAAGGACCAAAAATAACTATCATAAATAGCGAGGTATTGAAGAACAAGTTAAAGAGCAAAGTTTCACCCCCCCTTATTCATGTAATAATTTCTGTTATATTTTAGTTTTAATCCTGGTCCTAATTTTAAATTGAAAATACTTTTTTTTAATTTAATTTACACAAAAGAGAATGGACATTTCATTGAATAAAAATAAGCACAAACTAGAATTTGAATCTTTGAATATGGCTATGTATTGTATTTGTTTGACAACCAACTTTTAGAATTAGGGCAATTATGTGAACAATTTAGAGAGCATTAACTTGAATAAGTAAGTATCCTTACAGCTAGTATTGAATCTGAATGAGTTCTTGACCTATCAGATATATTTGGCAACGAAAAACTCGTATTTATAAGAGACGCAAAGTTAATATTAACTTTTTTTTGGGGACGGCGCTACTTCAAAATTATAATTTCTGCAAATGTTAACCATAATTGAATATACCTTACAATACATTTAGGTTGTATTGTTTGACGTCAATAAGCCACTTACTGTTGACCTACTACAAAAAACATATACAATATTGCTTTTTGACTCTTTGCAAGACGATAACAGTTGACAAAATAGATGGCTCTTATTGAATTGCTATATAATCAATAGAAAAATTAGTGAATCTAAAAAAAGGCAGTTTGCCTATGCCCGTAGATGCATTCATCAACATTATTTAGATCTAATCAAATTGGGTTGAGTGTCTCGCTTTATTTACTTTGTTTTATTGCACAGATCAAGGAATAGTATTACTAGAATTACAACTACCGCTTGGTACTTTATAAATCATTCATTTAAAAAACAATCGAAGCTTAAAGACTAATAAAACAGTGGAACTTAAACAGTAAAGAAATTGTAGAGAAGAAAAAGCAATATTATAAAGTTGATATGTATTTATTATAGTCAAATTTTATATAAGATAAAACATACGCATTTTTAAATGTTAATAAATAACTCTTAATGTGGCAACATTAATTGAATATGCTTATTCCAAAAATTTCATTAAGTGGACACACGCTTTTGAAAGCATCGCGGGATCTATTGTTTCATTGCTGTAGTTAATTATGAAGAAAAGAACTGGATAAATAATGCTTAAAGTAAGCTCCTTAGAATCTATTACTTATTAAAATATAATCCTGACATGGTAAAAAACGAACAAAGATAGGACTAAGCCTGAAAACAAACAAAAATAAGATGTACATGGTTTTTTCCCTTAGAATTGATAGTAGAAAGTTAAGATGACATCAACTCATTGAGCTGTGAAGGATTTTCTATATTTAGGACTTAGGAAAAAGTTGTCCCCTGGTATTGGAGGATTAACATAAGGGGTTCACCACTTTTAAAGGCAAAAGTGGCGCAAAGGGGTTGCTATGCCACTTACTGGAGGGGGAGATCCCTCGTCGGCCAAAATAGTGGGATTTCCGTGGTTACTCCAACGGTTCCGTTCATACTAGCGTGATCGGATGGTCCAGGGCCACTTTTAAAAGCCAAGGTTTACCGATAAGATATCTAACTATCTCTTTAGACTCAACCTAGGCTGAAAAGTTAAAAGAGTACATAGTATAAAAAAAGGTCTTATCGTATTCACTTCACACTGTATAAGAACTGATTTAAAAAAAGACTCTTTCTCCCAGCCCGCTCCGCTAGACGGGTGACTGCGAGATGGGGTACGGGGTGGTAAATTAATTCTTCCAGCCAATCCTAGGTCTTTGCCAAGAATGGCAAAGATTTGCAACTTATCTCACAGTCAGTCACTTAATTGAGGTTAGTAATGAACCAGGAGAAACCAAAAATATTCTCAAGAAGAAAGCTATCACCAAACTCCTAGGTGATGACATCTTGCAAACAGATATAGCTCAACTATCTTCCATCAAAAAGGACATAGATTCCACATCAAAGCTAGTTAAGCCTGTTGACTCAACTGCTAATCAAATCGACGCCATTGCCCGAGTCAAAGGCAAGAAATCTAAGAAAAAACGGCAAACTTTCCATCCCAGTCCAAAATTACCACCAATGATAATTCGTCGGCTTAAGAAGAATTTCAGTATTCAAATCAAGCAAATGATGAAACTTCGACCACAATGGATATTTAAATGTATACTATGCAAGATTTTACGTTTCTCACAAAATTATTACTGTGCAATAATGTTGTTTTAACTATGACGATGACCAAAATAATTTGCGCAACAACCCCTTAGCTAGCCCTGATAGACCCTTAAGCCGTTTTAACTTTCAATATCTCGACACTAGATTTTGTAAAAAATGTAAAACCTAAGCTAATGGAAGAGACAAAACTTAATATAATATGCTTTAACATCAAAAGCATAAGAGATAATTGGACTAATTTTAAAGATTTAATTTTAATTAACGGTTACTGCCCTTTCGACGTAATTGGAATAACGGACACGTGGCTTTCAGAAATTGATGATACTAATGAATTTTCCCTCCCTGGCTTTCAAGCTATTCATATTGAAAGAAAATTAACCAAGTCCTCTTTTGGCATTTCTCTTTACATCCACCAGGCTATTACACTGTGAATCCTTATTCTCTCAACCTATAAATAATATATGAATTTATTCAATAATTGTTGATATAAGTGTTGACGGCAATTCTTTTATTTTTTTCATTGTTTTATAAACCACCCTCATTTCCAACACATTTCTTTTGTAATATTTTTGATGACTGTTCTTGTTTTATCAATTTACCACAAAAGAAGACAATAAATAGTTTTTGGGGACTTCAATTGTAATTTACTAACTGTTAGCAGTAATAATGATTGTGATATCTTCTTTGAAACATTTACCTCAAGTGGTCTTCTTCCGACAATCCTTTTTCCTACTAGAGTTGATCCTATGAGGTCTACCACTACTGTAATTGATAACATTTTTGTAGCCACTTCCTTGGGAAACTACCCGTCCTCCAAAATAATATTCTCTGACCTGTCAGACCACTTTCTAATCTATCTCTCCCTACCCTTCCAACCAACTATTAAACACCCTAGAACTAATATCCCTACGTCTAATAGGATATATAATATTGTGAATATGAACCGGGTCACCGATCGTCTGAAATAATTTGACTGGTCAAAGGTTTTGGATTGTCAGGATGTTAATTCAGCCACAAATAGTTTTACACAGGGACTGAGTGATATTATCAGTTCAACCTTTCCAGTCTGTAAATCAAACCGAAAAACTACCTATATACACCCTTGGATGTCCAATAGCCTGATAATCTATTCATATTGTAAAAATAACCTATATAAGTTAGCTTGCAAAACCAGTAGCGTTATTGACCTAACTAATTATAAAACTTACAAAAGCTATATACAAAACTCTTCCGTGAAGCAAAAAAAAAATAACATTATTCAAAAATCACTCACTGCAAAGGGAACTTGCGAGGAAAATTACACCATCATATTAAGCATATTTGATAACCCTATTTTATAAGTTTCAAGTACCTATAAACCATAATACGGAATTTTACATTTTTACCACAAGAAAGATCTCGAATACATGTTACTCTGTTTCTTTAATTTCTTCCCCAAGGGTGACCAAATGGAAACAGTGATCCTATAAGCTCAGAAGACGGTTCATATACCATCGATACCAAACAAAATTGGGCGCAATATAATCAACTTCGTGACAAAGCTGTTTTAAAGTATAAAAAAGGTGGACTTGCCATTATCGAAAGTAGAATACTTTTGAAACTTCATTTGAAAGTCCATTTCTTGGCCAAACATCAACAATTTGACGCTCCTGAAAAGCCAAATTTTGTTTCGAATTGTGCTTCAAATTTGACATCTTTCAATGCAAAGCAGCTAGTTGCTCTTCCCTTTCTCGAACAGCAGCAAGTTCATGAAAATGAATAAGGTCAGTTTCCTTATAATTTTTTTATACGATAAAATAATACTATTGGGCATTACGCGCTACCTAATAATCGAGCTACCACTAGTGCTACCTGGGTTTTGTTGGTGTGATATGAGAAAATGGGCTAAAATTTACCGACAACTAAATAATCCAGCATTACATTTGTGGTTTTTTGCAAACTGTCTGTGAGAACTGCGTCCGAGACAATATTTATGGCGCTTGGGTCGGTTGCAACCTGACCAAGAGGGATCTTCTTGCTCTGTTCTTGGGTATTATTATTTTGTTTGAAAAAGTATGTGATGCGTGCAAACAATTTTTGCACAGAGCAGGAAAGACACTTGCTTGGCCCACTAGTGCTACCTGGGTTTTGTTGGGGGGATATGAGAAAATGGGGTAAAATTTACCGACAACTAAATAATCCAGCATTTCATTTGTGGTTTTTTGCAAACGGGCAGTGGAGAACTGCGTCCTAGAGAATATTTATGGCGCTTGGGTCGGTTGCAACCTGACCAAGAGGTATCTTATTTCTCTGTTCTTGGGTATTATTTTTGTGTTTGAAAAAGTATGTGATGCGTGCAAACAATTTTTGCACAGAGCAGGAAAGACCCTTACTTGGCCCACTAGTGCTACCTGTGTTTTGTTGGGGTGATATGAGAAAATTGGCTAAAATTTACCGACAACTAAATAATCCAGCATTTCATTTGTGTTTTTTTGCAAACTGTCAGTGGAGAACTGCATCATCGAGAATAGTTATGGCGCTTGGGTCGGTTGCAACCTGACCTAGAGGTATCTATTTGCTCTGTTCTGGGGTCTTAGTATTGGGTTTGAAAAAGTATGTGATGCGTGCAAACAATTTTTGCACAGAGCAGGAAAGACCCTTCCTTGGCCCACTAGTGCTACCTGGGTTTTGTTGGGGTGATATTAGAAAATGGTCTAAAATTTACCGAGAACTAAATAATCCAGCATTTCATTTGTGGTTTTTTGAAAACGGTCTGTGAGAACTGCGTCCTAGACAATATTTATGTCGCTTGGGTCGGTTGCAACCTGACCAAGAGGTATCTTATTGCTCTCTTCTTGGGTAGTATTATTGTGTTTGAAAAAGTATGTGATGAGTGCAAACAATTTTTGCACAGAGCAGGAAAGACCCTTCCTTGGCCCACTAGTGCTACCTGGGTTTTGTTGGGGTGATATGAGGAAATGGGCTAAAATTTACCGACAACTAAATAATCTAGCATGTCATTTGTGTTTTTTTGCTAACTGTCAGTGGAGAACTGCCTCCTAGAGACTATTTATGGCGGTTGGGTCGGTAGCAACCTGACCAAGAGGTATCTTATTGCTCTGTTCTTGGGTATTATTATTTTGTTTGAAAAAGTATGTGATGCGTGCAAACAATTTTTGCACAGAGCAGGAAAGACCCTTACTTGGCCCACTAGTGCTACCTTGGTTTTGTTGGGGTGATATGAGAAAATGGGCTAAAATTTACCGACAACTAAATAATCCAGCAGTTCATTTGTGGTTTTTTTCAAACTGTCAGAGAGAACTGCTTCCTAGAAAATATTTAAGGCGCTTGGGTCGGTTGCAACCTGACCAAGAGGTATCTTAGTGCTCTGTTCTGGGGTAGTATTATTTTTTTTGAAAAAGTATGTGATGCGTGCAAACAATTTTTGCACAGAGCAGGAAAGACCCTTTCTTGACCCACTAGTGCTACCTGGGTTTTGTTGGGGTGATATGAGAAAATGGCCTAAAATTTACCGACAACTAAATAATCCAGCATTTCATTTGTGGTTTTTTGCAAACTGTCAGTGGAGAACTGTGTCCTAGAGAATATGTATGGCGCGAGGGTCTGTTGCAACCTGACCAAGAGGTATCTTAGTTCTCTCTTCGTGGGTATTATTATTGTGTTTGAAAAAGTATGTGATGCGTGCAAACAATTTTTTCACAGAGCAGGAAAGACCCTTTCTTGGCCCACTAGTGAGACCTGGGTTTTGTTGGGGTGATAGGAGAAAATGTGCTAAAATATACCCCCTACTACATATTCAATAAGATAATGGTGGGTTTTTTTGAAACTTTCTTTGGAGAACTACGTACTAGAAACGATTGATTTCGCGTGTGTCAGTTTCACCCTTACAAAGAGGTCTATAAGAGGACTCATCATTGGTCGGCTTATTTTGATTTAAAATTTATTTGATGCGTGCAAACAATTTTTTCAAAGAGCAGTAAAGACACTTCATTGGCCCACTAGTGCTACCGGGGTTTTGTTGGGGTGATATGAGAAAATGGGCTAAAATTTACCGACAACTAAATAATCCAGCATTTCATTTGTGGTTTTTTGCAAACTGTCAGTGGAGAACTGCATCCTATATAATATTTCGGTAACGTGGGTTGGTGGAAACTTGCACAAGATGAGCCTTATATCTCTGGTTTTGTGGAGGATTTTATCTTATGAAAAGTATGGAACGTGCTGACTCAAAAATTAGACATAGAGTGACGGACAATACCCTTGCCAGCACGTGCTACCTGTGTTGTGTGGTAGGGAGAGAAAAAAATGTTCTATCAGTTATCTACAACTAAATAAGCCAGCATTTAATTTGTGTTTTTTTGCAAACTGTCAGTGAGAACTGCGTCCTAGATAATATTTATGGTGCTTGGGTCGGTTGCAACCTGACCAAGAGGTATCTTATTGCTCTGTTCTTGGGTCTTATTAATTAGTTTGAAAAAGTATGTGATGCGTGCAAACAATTTTTTCACAGAGCAGGAAAGACACTTACTTGGCCAACTAGTGCTACCTGGGTTTTGTTGGGGTGATATGAGAAAATGGGCTAAAATTTACCGACCACTAAATAATCCATCATTTCATTTGTGTTTTTTTTATATCTGTCAGTGAGAACTGCGTCCTAGAGAATATTTATGGCTCTTGGGTCTGTTTCAACTTGAACATGAGTTATATTATTGCTCTGTTATTGTGTATTAGTATTGTGTTTGAAAAAGTATGTGATGCGTGCAAACAATTTTTGCACAGAGCAGGAAAGACCCTTCCTTGGCCCACTAGTTCTACCTGGGTATTGATGTGGTGATATGAGAAAATGGGCTAAAATTTACCGACAACTAAATAATCCAGCATTTCAGTTGTGGTTTTTTGCAAACTGTCATTTGAGAACTGCATCCTATATAATAGTTATGGCGCTTGGGTCGGTTGCAACTGGACCAAGAGGTATCTTTTTGCTCTGTTTTTGGGTCTGAGTATTTAGATTGATATAGTATGGGATGCGTGCAATAATGTTTTGCACAGAGCAGGAAAGTCCCTTCGTTGGCACACTCTTGCTAGCGGGGGTGGGTTGGGGGGATATGAGAGAATGGGCTAAAATTTACCGACAACTAAATAATCCAGCATTTCATTTGTGGTTTTTTGCAAACTGTCAGTGAGAACTGCGTCCTAGAAAATATTTATGGCGCTTGGGTCGGTTGCAACCTGACCAAGAGGTATCTTATTGCTCTGTTTTTGGGTATTATTATTGTGTTTGAAAAAGTATGTGATGCGTGCAAACAATTTTTGCACAGAGCAGGAAAGACCCTTCCTTGACCCACTAGTGCTACCTGGGTTTTGTTGGGATGATATGAGAAAATGGGCTAAAATTTACCGACAACTAAATAATCGAGCATTTCATTTTTACCGACAACTAAATAATCTTCAATGGATTATAGAACTTTTTGCTACTGTATATTACCTTTAAAGTACTTTGGACAAACTAGGCAGACGATTCAATAATAAAGAGATTCAGTTTGCTTAGCCGGAGTGGTGTCAGATATAAATAAAATTACAAAGTTGTTAACTAGTGAGAACCCATTTGGCAATAGTATAGAAAAAAGAAGTTTTTGTTAGAGAATGATTATATTTTAAATTAACCCATACTTTTATTATTATTTTCTTGGTATAAAATTCATATGTAACATCACTCTGTTATCACTTCCCCGCCACGTTGAGGCGACACTGATAGTACTTTTGATTTTGTTTTTATTTTGTGAAGTATATACGTATTATTTAAAAAAATACGCATTACATAGTTATACATTTAAATAAAATCAAAAGTACAAGGGAAGGCCCACCACCACAACTACCAATGAAACTGTAAGCGATAAAACTGTAATCAAACTGTAAGGAATAAAAAGAAAAATAATGACCCTTTGAATTTCAGCTTAGGCATTCCTTTTGAATTAGATATAAAAACGAAATTTGTTTTGTCGGTTTCTTTTTTGGTCGTTACTGTTGTTAATTTTAAGCTCATGACAGCTTTGGGTAAAAAAGCAGACAAATTAAGAATTATAAAATTATAATGATTTAGAACATTTAATAAACAGTGATGAACAACATTTGAAAAAAAGTGGAAGATAAAAAAATTAGGCAATATTCTAAAGCTAATCTTAAAAACTCTACTAAAATCAAATGTTCTATTCATGGATAAGAAATACTAATTAGTAATGAATCATTATTGAAACTTATCAAAAGTTCTATTCTTTGATTATTTTTCATAGTTTTTACTTCTTATTTAAGTTCACTTTCTGTTTGAAAAAAATATATGATAATAATTTTAAAATCATTTTGATTTCTGGAATAAAAATACTATAATATGCGAATAAAATATATTTCTAGAGTAAAAAATTTTGTTTTTTCCTAATACAGTTTGTTTGTTCCCTTCATGTTTTGCAATATTCATCTCACCTCTCTCACTTCCCAGAATATTTGAATAGTTTCATAATAAAGCTAATAGTTTCATAATACAGAATAGTCTACGACGAATAAAGACAAACTGAAAAATAAATAGCCAATAAATACAAACTGTCGATTAGAAAAGCACCTAGAAACTACAAACTAAAAAGCTCTTAATAACCATGCAAAAAGAAAAATAGAGAAGAGAGGGAGGAGAGTGAGGAGGATGAGAGAAAAATAGATATTACTTCAACTCATGGTGAAGTTTGAATCAATTATATTAAAACAAATTTAGTAGATTTAGCAGTTGATTTCAATCTTTTATTATGACCCAAGCACCTATAATATAAAAAACACAATAAGAACAGCAAAGCACATGAGGTAGCATTAACACTTGCAAAGGGAAAGCACATTTGGGCTAAGAAGGTAATATTACATATTACTTCTTCTCGAATAAGCTGTCTATAGAGAGGTGGTCGAAGTTTGGTCTAAATCACTCATAAATTCATCTTTTTGATGGGTTTTACTATTCTCTCGTGTCGTGTTTGATGAGCTATGATGATAGGAGTTTCAGACCGGTCTTCAAGGCTAGTCTGGAGTGCTGGTTGTGCAAATCGGGTTTATTACTGCATTATAAAATGGGCACGTTTGCTTAGGAGTGCATGGTTCATATGGATAGGAGGAGTAACGTGTTGGTGTTATGACAAGAGGCAAAGCACTTGGCTTAGAGGCAGAGGTGATCCCATCTTGGGCAATTCG